>NC_072733.1:70515116-70729213 GCF_026930045.1 Uloborus diversus
TTTGTTACTTGCAATGCTGCACTGTTGACTAAACTTGAAGTCCTGATTTATTAAGATACCCAGATCAATAACATTTTCTGCCTGACTAATGATTGAACCCTGTAAACGATAACTCGTATGCTTATTTCCATGACTTAAGTGTAAAATATTCTATTTTCCATGACCTAAGTATAAATAATTCGCAACAAACTTGGGATGAAAACATTTAAAGTGTTTCTTTGCTTACTCCGAGGCAGTATTATCATTAAATTGGAGTAAAAGGAAGTCATGCGATGCACACATCAGCTCGTTTTTATTTACATCCAATTTTTACATTTTTATTGAAAAATACTTCGAGCACTAACCTCTCTTTATGTCAAATTTTCTCTTAAATAACAGGTTGATTACATTAAACAGAAAAGAAAAAAATCTGATAGCTCTTGCACTTTTAAAATCCGGTATTGCACAACATTTTCAGTGTACGTTTCATCATTACTCAAACACTTGAAAAAAAAAAAAAGACATAGAAAATAGGAACGTACCTATGATCATCACACTGAGGAGTTGTTGACTGAATCTGCCTAGTTTTGGACGTGGAGTTCTCACTCTTCATCCATTTTGATCATTTCCGTGTTCAATATCTGCAAGAATTTCTTACCGTGTACAGTTCCAAGACCGTGACAAAACTATGACTTAAGAAGACTGAGACAGAAGAGATTTAATGCGTCCAAAATGAATATACATAAAGAAACATCGCTGAGACTATTTCTTATAGGCGATCGCAGAAGATAACAGTTTCGACCATCCATGAAATGCAGCATTAAATTTCCATTTGAAGAAAGTGGTGCTCAAGTATGCTTAACTCTCTTTAAGAAAAGTATGTATGTCATTATACATAAATAATCAAAAATTGACAGTTGACTGCAGTTCATTAGTGTTGGGTTATTAAACGCATATGAACTTCGATTCTATTTTCTATATAAGAAAAACCAACTCCATTGTTGACGGAAGGAAAATTCCATTTTAATAAATTTATCAATTCTTGTAAAAACTCCCGACCCTTAGATTTTTGTGTTATTGCATGAACTTCATGAAGAACATGGATTCCACTTCTATACATAGCAATTGCATTTCAATGATTTCCAGAAAAGTTTTGTAAACAATACTTTTTGGATACGTAACGTATATTTAATGAGATACGTGCGCTACTGAGAAATGTTAGTTATTTAAATATTGTTTCTAGAAATCATCAAAACTTAATTGCATTATATAGAAGTAGAGTCCATGTTTTTCGTAAATTTCATGCAATGAAACAAGAATCTAACATATTTTTGGAGTCCTAACGACTTAGCTAAGAATGTATATATATGTTCATGCTGGCTTTGAGGAAATCGTCACAATTTCAGTTCTTTAATGGATGCAAACTCGTTGAATTCTAATTTCGTTCTATATGCCCCGAATCTGCCTTAAATGCATCTCCGTAAGAGTATAAATAATGATTTATGTAACATTAATATTATGTATATAAAGCAAAAAAGTACTTAAAGAAGAAAACTTCACTTTCAGAAAATACGTTTGAATAGTTCAGTTACCTGTATGATATAGTGCTCAATCCCTTATTGTCGGTGCGAGATTTGTACGTATCCATTTGCACTTTAACCCATGAATTTTAAACTGCGGTTATTTATTTATTTATTTATTATTGGTATTATTATTGTTGTTATTGTTATTATTATTGTTGTTATTGTTATTATTATTGTTGTTATTGTTATTATTATTATTATTATTGAATATAAGTGATCCTTATAATATCAAAATCTATCGCACATCCAGTTCAATACTGCCATTACTACAAGCTTCCAGTTTCGAATTTTATGACAGTATTATAGTACGAACATATTGAACTTTGAGATGAAATGTAGCCTCAAGTGATTAAGTTTAACACATAATATATGATTATTGATTTAAATTGTAAATATTTCAAAGTTCAACATGTTACCCTGTGCAATACGAGTATAAAATCAAAGATTTAAAAAATGCACTTTAGGCGGTATTGAACTGGGGATGTAAGATATAAAGTATCATCTTTTCCATAACAAAAAATTTTTTAAAAATTAATGTTTTGTGCATGTTGCGAGTGCGATGCGAAACAAAACAATTCAAATTATTTCAGTGCTTTTAAAAAGTAAAATGTTTTTAAAAAGTTGATACTTCATATTAAGGTACATGAGGTTATACTTATAATTAAATTTTTAAAAATTTAAAGCCAAAGTTTAATTTTCGTGGATAAAAGAACAAATATATACGTACAAATTTTGCACTCTAAACAATGGATTGGGCAATAATGAATAGGTCTTAGAACTAATTATTGAATTCTCTATACAAAACTAACAAAAACATTCGACAGTAAGAAGTACACTTACCCCATCCAGAAAGAAGCTAATGTTCTAGTACATGTACATAAGAGCAATAGTTTTGTGCTAATCGAATGAAATCAAAATTGCTGATCGGCTACAATTTTCATGTTCAATCCTACAACAAGACGTCTGCTTGTGCCGAAGCTCTTTAAGCACAAACCGATGTGATAGCGATAAAGTCGGGGAAAAAAGAGATAGACATGTTACACGAAAATTTAACTTGGGAGTCTTTTGTAAGCTCCTACCTTTCCTACCTCCTTGTAATGCTATACGATGAGCAATTATGTTCCAGGAGGGGTGAGTTGTACCCACATCACGTAGTTAGATAAGATCCAAGTTCAAGGATATGTAAATGACTAAGGCTGAGTTAGTCAACCGTTAATGAAACAAAGAGACAATTTACATCAAGAACTTACTAGAAAAATGATAGGACGTGTGGGACCGGAATTTCTTCAATTTTATTTGTTCAAAGAAACCTAAATAACGGATCTGTCTCTGATAAAGAACGTGATGGTAGCTCTTAACGGTAAAAAGGGTATTTGCGTGCAACTTAAAAAAAGAAAACAGTTATAATGGGAATAGCTTTACAGTTATTTTACTAGACAGATCTTTTGGAATTTTTTATCACTTGCTTTCAGCCGTGGACATTGTGTTTCTTTGATTGCGATTATATTCTTAGAACGGGGAGATGATATCAGATTGAATATGCATTGTATTATTGAAATACCCTCTACGGTGATGTGAAAGTTCTGTAGCTAAAATTTGCGCATCCTTCTCGAAACAGTTAGCGAGAACGAATTAGCAGTTTCAAGATAGATGCGCAATGCATTTTTAAGACCTCAGTTGGATAAATCAGAATATTATTAGCAATTGAATTGTTAAAATATACTGAGATAGCTTTTTAATTGTTTAAAGACCATTGATTTCAAAATTAGTCAGAATTTTCTAAATACATTATGTGTTTCTGACTACATTATGTTTTTCAAAATGCAATTCAAAAATATCATGTTTTGAACAAAAAAAAAAATTATATTCTGCTGTTAAATTTCATTTAGCTCTGCGAATGAGGACTAACCTAAAATAAATTTAAAGTTATTGGTTATATAACAACAAATATGCGTGTAATTATATTGTTAATCTATTAAAGTAAATTATGCAACCACTAAAATTGTGATTTTAACATGAAAAACAGAATTTTTTATTGGCTACCAGGAAAATTTAACTGTATTTTCTCATTTTTCAGCAGCATTTGAAGTTTCAAATAAAAAAATTATTTGAAACTGTTTGCTTTCATAATGAAAGTCTTCTATGACACTAAACGGAAAATAATGTTTTGCAAGACTGAAGTAATTGTTTACTTCTCTAGTTTCAAGTGCACAGTTTTTTTCCTGAAATAAATCACAAAATTTGCATATTACTAATTGCACTTAATGCGAGAATATTTTGACCAAATTTATCTACTGATCAAATGAAAAAGTATATGACTTAGAAAACCTATGCCTTCGAAACATTTTTTAAATTAATTTACTAATAGGTGTTTTTTTTTTACTACTGCAGAATGGAGATCGATATATTTCACGTTAGATGAACTATCGACGTAATATGTTTATTACAATGTGCCTCATCTGTTTGCCTGTTTTTTTTTTTTTTTTTTTTGCAAAGTGATTTTTTTTTCATATATGTTTGAGTTCACATTTCAAATATTTCTGGCTTATATACATTGATCTAAACTACGCATCATCTGTTGATTCCAACCTGTGAATCACATCTAACCCATTTTTGATCCATCAACAACTTATAACCTCCTTTCCAAAAATGCTGGTCGTCACGCGAGACACAGGGATAATCCTTCAAAATGAGAGTATGTATGACGTGATATCAGCTTTGTTGAAAAAAATGTAGCTTGAAAATTCATTTCCATATTGAAACATATTGCAGTATCTATTCCTTCATCTGTTACAATTCAAAATGAACTTGAAAAGGCATTATCAACCAGATGGCTGCAGCGTTATTTCAAAAGTAATCGATCAAATAGTGGAACAGTGACGAGTAATGAATTAGAGTGGTAAACGAAGATTTGAAGATATTCTTGTGAATTACAAGATTTTTTAAAATATTATTTCATTCAAAAAGAAAACAAATTTTATTTGAAAACTAATAAGGATACAGGTAGGCTTAATATTTAAATATCTATTTATGTTTCATGTTATACTAAATAACTGCCAATAAACTAAATGAAAGGTCTGAAAAATAATACGAACTGCAAGATTTGTTTAGTACATAAATATTGTGCTTAATATTTTTCTCATGAATTTTGATTCATCGGTCCAAGTCTCGATATCAAAACGAAATGTAAATGCAAAGAAATTAAGTACGCTTACATAAAATTTTTAAGCATAAAAATAACAAAGAAATCGGGAAAAACAAGGAAGCTGTATTAATACTTCTAATTTTTATTCTCACAGAAAATAGAAGCAAAAGATCAATTTCGCTTTTAATTGCAATTTTAGTTTTCAAGATTTACTTGCACACGTAAATAAAAGTAAAATGTTACACCGAATTATTAATGCCTTTTATGTCAATAATCACCAGCCAAATCGCCACTCTATAGCTCCTTGCGGAAATATCATGACAAGATAGCCCATTCAACCACCTGCACCAATGAACCAGTGAAAATGATATATATGCGAAGAAAACCGTCTACCAAAACAAGTTGAATTCATTATTTATAATACAATAAATGCCGTTTTAGGTAGACAAGATGAAACGTTCATCGTCAACACAGAAATGTAGTCATAATGAAAACAACCCATAAATGCAGTTTGATTTTTATTTGCTAATCAACAATTCAGTAAAACATTCATATTATTACTGTCCAAACAGAAAGTATCTCGAAAATATTTAAGCCAAAAAGAACTTCTCAGAAATTAACGTGAATATAACTTTCATTTCTTTTAATTTTGATTGATTACATTTATTTTAAATGCAGTCAATTTAGTTGAAACGAAGAGTCAAATTAGATCAATTTATCTCCTATTTAAATGCAAATAGGGCAACTTTAATTTACAAAAACGGAATAACAGTCCTCCTTTTCTCTTCAAAGTCCAAAATGTGTTTGAGCCGTTAATAATATGGGAATTCGTATTTGTTGTGCTAGAACAATCTTTGATGTTGCATTGAAAATCCTGCAATCTCTCTTGGGTCAAAAGAAAATACAAAAGCCTTATGATATATGAGTTTTTACAATCATGCCGCGAGTGCCCAGTGTTCGAATAATAGAAGTGAATTTTGTTTTCAAAGAAACGGGTATTTATGCACTTAGAACTCTATTAATATAAAAGCTGGTGATAGAATAGACAAAGAAAGGTGTGGTTTCTAAAAAGAAAATGAGCTATTTTTACCTACTGAAAAATGCGGTGAACTGTTTCAATAGGTATACAAGTCTGTAGACATAATAATATGAAAAGAAGAAGAAAGTAAACTATTTAAAAAAGGTATCCTTGCTCTTAAAACCTCGTATCTTTTTCTGATCGCTGTTCATTTCAATTAATGACTTTTACGACTAAATTTTTAAGTTAAAAAAAATATTTTGTGACTTTTGTTTAGCCCTGTTTTCATACTACGCTCAACATTTCCTACAGACATATAACCATTTAGTGACGAAGTTTTGGAAAATAAAAATGTATTCAACTCAAAGCATGTTGTTTAGTGCTGGAAGAAATACGATGCAAAGAAAAAAAAGAGCATTTTTTCCGAATCTAAAGATTTACGCCGAAGTAAGTCAGCTTGATTAATATCCATAATTTTTTAAGGTTTTAAATCTAGAAAACATTTTTTGAAGTAGATACTAGGGTATGACAACTAATGCTTCTGACATTTAACGCAACTGACGTCGATAGCTGTTTTCCATAAATCATTACTTTCATAACAGAAACCCAACATAATTCTTGTAAAAATGTATGGCAGACACTTTGCCACAGGAAGGAAGAAAAAACCGCAAACGTCTAAGAAACAAATACAAGAAACAGAGCATTAAGTCTAAAATTATTACACGCGTAATAAAATCAACAGACGGTTTAATAAGAGAGAAATGAAAGTAAATACAAAAAACAGAGAAAACTTTCATTTTGCTACATAATAAATTGCTAGCGATAGCTAGAAAAAGGAAATTTACGATTAATTCATAAAAAAGCAAGTCTAATGGCATAAAATAGCGAATAGTCCCCCCGCCTCCCCTATATTTTACTGGAAAAACCCCTAAACTAAACTTATTTTCCCAAAGCATTCTTCAAGTTCCTCACATATAACCGATACTTGTAAAAGTAACAAACAGGAAAACTGCACCAATGACTTTCAAATAATTCTTATAATAATAAACGTATTCAATAAACGAAAATTACTTCTATGTATGTCAATGCTTTGTTCTGAATCATAATAGCGTAATAACATTGAGACCATTATCTTGATCAATTGACAAATCCTATTCTACATCATGATCTACATTAACAGCAACTAAAACGTAAAACAAATACTTTAATGATGTTAGAATAATACAGTAAGCATGTTGATCCGAGAGTGTTAAATAAGATTTACGCGTATCTTCTTAAATCGACAATAGAAATTTCTTATTCAGTAATTGACCGATGGAAGACACTTTTTAATGAACTCATTTATATAACAAAGAATCAAGTGCTCATAAAAAGTAATTTGTTCTGTATGCAGCAAACCGTAATTTAAAATATTGATTTCATATAACTTGCCTGTTGTCGATCGATGTTAATTTGTTACAAAACAGTTTACGAACTTTTTACAGCAAACTATAAAACTTCCGCTACGATAAGAAGGGTAAGAAAAAACTGAAGTATCCCTCGTAAATAAGTAATGAGTAGTAATTGAAAAATACAGTATTTTCTGAAATGAGTTTCTAACTGATGTACACTTATTTTATTTTAGTGTCGTTTCCCTTTTGAGTAATTTGCTTCGTTAAAAGTCAATAATGAATTTCTGAATGAAAATGTGGCTTCTTAGTATAGTTCAAACGATTAGATAATTAAATCTCGTGCGAATCAACATCAGTGGCTGAGCTACTTTGAAGAATATTTACATAGTTACACTTGGAATAAAGTTTACTTCACTGAATTTGATGCATAATTTTGCGAAACGAGCTATGATAATATTGCTCCCAAAATATTTCAGTATGAAATCAAAAAAAATTAGGTGAAAATTTTTAATTTCAGCTGTAATTAATTTTTAAAATTACAAAAAGTTTAAAAATTACAAAATTTTACGTAGTAATAAAATATCTCTTATTGCTTAAAATGCCACAAATCATAAAACATTACGCAATATCCAACCTTTTTGTATTCTTTACATTTTGTTGCATTTCTGAAAAAAAAATATTGCTCTGAATTTTATGCTTGAAAATCTTTTACAACTGTCTTAATTTTTGAAGTTTACTATAACTTTCCGTTAATGATTATTTGCTCTAAAAATTGATTGTTGCAAAAATTATAGTTTTTTCATTCAGACTTACAGTTAGACAGAGATTAAAGAACTTTAAAGCAAAAGGCTATTTTTGTAAATATCAAATGAAATTACAATACTACTACTACTACTAATAATAATAAATAAATGCATATAATAAAGTAATTGAAATTTCAACATTTAACTGTAGTTTTAGACAGAAAACAAATAATTTAAAATAAAAGTTTGACCATGTGGTAAGTATAAAATCCTATTATGCATAAAATTTCCAAAACGCAGATGACATGCAAGTACTTCAACCTAATTCATAGGTAAAAATACTTCTTTGCATTATATCCACTATCAGGTTAACTTTGCGCATGCAATCTTTTTTTTTTTTTTAATTCACACCTATTATCACCGAGGAACTATTTTGTACATTGATGAAAAGAGTTTAAAACTGATACCATTTAGGGTAGCACCAATATTTTAAAGCTATGCATAGTTAGTAAACCAAACCTATTCTTTTTAAATATGTGAAGCTTAAACAAGAAAACAGTAAATCTACCGAGAAACAGGTAAGTTTGAAATCTAAAAATTACTAAGCTTACCACTTCTTAAGAAACTATTGTTAAATTCTAGACCACAACAAATTAAAAACGTATTCTCTCATTTTGTGTCGAATGGTACTGAATATTTTTCCTAACAAAGATTCGTAAAGGTTTTTTTAAATCTAAGACGAAGGAAAAACGTATAATTATAGAAGTTTCGCAGCTTCGCATAATAAATAATCATCCAAGGTAAAAACTTATTATATTCTAAGCTGATCTAAACCATCGAAATGAGAAATTTATGTGGGAATTAGTAAAAGATAATCACGCATAATAATGATAATTATATTTCCGGGGTAAATTATCATATAATTGGAAAATTTTTATTACTGTGTACACTCGTGTATTCAGAGTTCATGAAATCTAAAACCTTGATTGCTTCCATTGCAAATTTAAAATTTTTCACTCGGATTGGAAGGGATATGACTGAAAGAGAAATACTAGATATAGAGAGAGAAAGAGTTTGCAGTATAAGGGTTCATGCAAATAAGAAAGTTATCCACTATTTTTCAATGATGACTTATTCAATCCTTCAGTATCATAGATAGTACTAGTCCTTCAGACGCAACAACTTTTCTCGAGAAGATGTTATCTCCAGGATCAAAGAGTAAATCTAACAATCTTTAGACTAATTCAGATCTAACAACCCTTCGAATTTTAGCTACCCGGTCTTACCACGCGTTTCTCCCACCTTGTTTTCTAATACTCTTGCGACCTAAACCTACCTTGAGTGATAAATTGTTTTTCATTTTTCCGAAATATTTTATAAGAGACAGGGACCCCATAAAACATTATAATAAATACTTCTTCACCGACACTTAGGTGCACTGAACCTATCTTGTTGATAAATTGTTTCTATTTATCATCTATCTTCCCGGAATATTTTGAAGCGAATTCTTCCGAACGTTTCTTGAGGTACTTGCTGTGGATCAATATATTGAATGCAAAATTTAGTGACTAAATGTTTTGTTTACTCTTCCATAAAATCTATTGCAAATTTTAATATTTCGATTATGCGTTTCAAAATTTTTTTAATCATCACGAACCGAATGATAATAAAATACGTCGAAAATTGATGTCAAAAAATTGTATTTGATGTCGTAGTGAAGAATAAACATTACTATATCTCAAATACAATCAATCAATTTTAATTTCCGGTCCTTTGAACATAAAACTTACATATACGGATCTCGATACGTCGAATCTTATAAAACGAATATTCCTTAATCTCGAATTATTCCTTACTTCCCATAACTCGAACTACCAATAACTCGAACGTTTTAACCGGTCCCTAGGGACTTTGAGTTGTCGGGAGTTGACTGTATATATAAGTGTGTATGTGTATGTGCTTACGTATGTGTCAGTTCATATAATAACATGTACATATGCGTTACGAAGTGGAAAAGAAGAGGTTTCTGAAATCATTTTATCTTATGGATTAGTGAGAGAAGTTGACGATTTCATTATTTCATGACACGTTCACTACAATAGCAATGATTTTGACCTTGCTGTTATGAATCATATCATACTTAAATGTTTGAGTGTTCATTCGGTCGCATCTAATTTTCAAAACACATTTTAGGGTAAATACACTACCATCGGCACAGTTCAGAAAACAAAATTAAGGACACTTCTTGGATCTATGGAAGCGAAATGATTCATCCAACTTCAGCTTTTATGGTAATTCCTATTAAATCCACTCCTCGCGTGTCTGATTGTTACCTTGAAGATAAACGTTTAGTTATACGCTATTGCTTCTGCAAAAAATCGGAACGACATCAGTGACAATGCTTCTGCTTTTCAGAGCACCTTTTACTTGATCCTTAAGCAGGAAAAAGTCGTGGCAAAAGGCTTTATTACTTCCCAAACAGCAATTCCTCCTTAAAGTCACGACTATGCTTTGAAGAGGGTTAATGTTGCTTGCTGCTCAGTTTTAACTCTGAAGACTTCGGCCAACAAAGCTTGGTGTCAATACTCGTCTTTTCTCGAGACTACTACTCCGTCTACTAGTCAATGGCGCGTATCAGAAGTTAACCCTGAATCCGATTTTGAACTCGTTTATTGTCATGTTCCAGGAGATTTATAGAACAATAGAGGTGTATAAATATCGTTCTTTCGAAGATTTTGATCTAATTGGGTGGATTTAAATATTCAAGTGTTTAGTGGCATTGTCTTCACTCTGAAGGAACAAGCAAAATTCCTTTCCGCAAATAATATTGAGAGTCATATTACTTGGCATCTTGTTAAACAAGAATATGGGAATGTCCATAAAACTTTTTTATACGAGATGAGTAAATGTCATGCTTTGTTTTTATACTAATTGTAAGCAAAAAATTTTCGACATATTTTTTATTATTCCCGCTTTATGTAAGTCATAAGTTTAAGGAGACTTAAATATATTCGTTTTAAGTCTTCACTTAGAACGTTTTTAACCGTAACATTCGGGTTGTGCCATCTAAGAAAGTTAAGAATACCATGAAAACAAAGCATAAACTCATTTTTCCTTTTTGAAAATATATCTTTATTACGAACACATTAATGGGAAAGTTAGCATTTATGATTCCGTTTGATTGGAAAATTCGATATAATTAAAATACAACACCATATGAAAAACTACAGATTCTTCATGAAGTTGTAATTTTGACCAGCATTTTTCTTCAATTCTAGACGTAAAATCAACATTTCAGTAAGCTTCTAATTGTGCCTTGTATGTTGTCAACCCTTTTATAAAATTTAAAAACTCAATCGTGAAAAATGCCATGTTCTTCGGATATAACACAATGCTAAATTGCTGATTAAAACCACAACTCTTCTTTTGTCGTTTTCTTTCCAAACAGGTGTCAAGTAGTTTAATGTTACTTTAAATAAGTACCGTGGAAAACTCTGCCGATATATGATTATGAATAGGATACACCTAAAAGTATTCCAGCAGAGTTTCAAATTTTGATTCTACTGAATTTCTGTTTCAATCTTCGTATCATAAATGAAAACACGACTTTGAAAAATAAAATACGTAAAAACAGTAAGACAAAGATTTCGTTTTGCTATGATACTTGAGACAATGGCGCAGGAATCATCAAACTTGAAAAAAAAAAAAAGTATGAAGCTTTCAAAATGAACAAACAGTCATATTTGGTAACACAAAGTAGTTTCTCCGGCAGCAATAAAAATGAAATCAAAATTATCTAAAAGTAATCTCTCATTTTAATAATGTTTGCAGACGACAAAATCCCCAATACTTGTAAAAAAGAATGGAATATTGATTATATGTATTATGTATTTTATAAAAGCCAAACTAAAAAGAGTAAATAAAAAGTTCGATATAATCCTTCGCATTAATAATTGCTTAAGAAAAATACATAATAATGTGTATAACATTAATGCTTAAGTTATTATTTTAATGAAAAAAGCAAATTTGTAGACTGTTTGTACTGCAATTTGTAGAAGTTTCCTATTTGCGTGTATTTTTTAGCTAAATACAATAGTTTTTGTTACATGGCAGAAGTTGCAACTAGGTTCACTTTCGCATTTATAACTCCCACATCTTCATTACAAGTTTAAACTTAAAAGTACTTTTAACGGAAACGCGGAATCCTTTGATACGGTCCAAGATCAGGCATTAACGCTTTTACATAAAATATTTTCTCGAAATATATGAATTGACAAGCACATAGAAATTACATAGAAACTAGAACTCAAAATATAAATAGTCTCATCTTTTATGAATCAGCTCGTAGACAAGAACACGTCGTTTCGAAAAGTCAAAGTTATTTTAAATTATAGACATTTTGAGCCATTACAAACAATCGGCCAGAGTATGTTGTTCTTTTGGATCACAAATATGTTATCAACGACATTAACTGGAAATATTTCTGGATGATTGCAAAAATTTGGATGGATTGGATGGTTGCTAAAAAAAGTAGCAGAGAAATTCCGCAATTTTGAAATTAAGAAAAAACAAGGCGAGAAATGTTTTCACATTCGCGTTCTATTTCTAAATATCTTTAAGCGATGTAATTTTGATTTTATGATGGGTTCTAACAGGAAATAGGAATGGATGTAAGCAATTATTCAATTGAAAAAATGAAACTTGGTGAGACACAAATTTGACGATAAATATTGGTATATTGTACGAGTTATAAGGATTCCCGTTTTTAGGGGGAAAAAAGAAAGAAAGAGAGTAAAAGAAAAATATGAAATCTAGAAACACATTCTAAATATTCATAAATACTGATTTAAAATTTTTCTGAACATAACTTGGAAGGAACACGAAACAAAATGATGAACATTAACACATTAATGGCTAAAAATACGGAAGCAGATGCACATGCACACAAAAATAAATGCAATTGGGGGGGGGGGGGGAATGTATTTAAGATTAGCCAAATTGGAGATATTCGAAAAATACGGTCTAATAGCTCTTAATGAATCAAGCTCTGAATGATATTAGAATTTAGAACATCTGTATAATTTAACCTGTGTTAAAATTAAGTATGGGATTTAAATCTTCAATAATAATTAAGCAACACTGAGAAAAATGAAGTTTTCAAAAATGAGTACATTATTGCTTTCAAATTCTCTTGAAATCTATTGTTTCAAATATGAGTACCCATTTTTTTCAAATAGTGTGCTGAATTATTTCATACTCAAAAATAAGTACATAATAATCAGTTTTGAAATTATTACATATTCAAAAATGAGCACAAATATCTCAAAACTGAGCACACATGTTGATTTGAGTATTTGATAAGTATTTGAGTGTTTCGAATTTGAAAAACACGTAGTCGGAGCAATTTTGACTCGTGATGTGTTCAAATGTGAGTACTTTTTCGTCATTTTTGAAATTGTTGTTTTTTGAGTAAATGCACATCGTTTCAAATCTCTGTCTGGATGAATTCTTTGTTACTTTTGGTAACATTTGTGACCCCCCCCCCCGACTGTGCTCTATCTCGCTCTAAGTTTATATTTCTCTCTCTCAAAATTTCCATTTTTATTTTTAGTTATTTATTTATTGAATTAGGCTTTCAAATGCCAATACTCCCAAACGGGAACATAAAAGTTCAAAATTTGTTTCAAAAAGTATTACTTATAAGGATTTAAAAAAAGGGAGGGGGGGGCTTTTTCTCCCTCAGGAGTTGACTTTTTTCCGGCAGAGTAGAAAAAGTCTGTTATGCAATTACTGTTGGTTATAAACACGTCTTTTTCGCCTACTTTTACGAGAATTGATTCAAATGTCACATCATTTTTTTTTATTTTGGGAATTCATTGTTTTTAAAACTTTAAAGTAAGCAAAGTCAATAAATAAGTAGTTAAATAGTAGTACGCATCAAAAATGTTTTTTCTATAAGAAATATAATTTCTTTGTTTCCATTTGTGAAAATTGTCACAATTCTGTGTTCAAAATTAAGCTCTCTACGCTGTTTTGCTATTTTTGTAATTTTTGTATTTTGTTACGTTAAAAACCTCAGAGCTGTGATGAAGATAGTGTTGGGTACATTTAAAAACATATTGATTACCTTTTTCTCTCATAATCTATCATCTTTTTTCCCATAGCCTTAACCGAATCTCTAGTTTAGGGGGGGGGGGGGTTCCCTAAGCACTGGTTTCATATTGATCATTGAAGATGTTTACGTTTTTTACATTCAAAAATTGTACGTATTTGCTACAAATTAAATTTTTGTACATTAAAAATAGCACATTTTAAACCTCAACATACTATTTTAAAACTGCAAACGGATTTTTCTCAGAACGGGGTTTTCTCAATTTTGTATATCAATCAAACAGCAATAACTCCATTTTAAATTATCTCTTTATTATTTTGTTTTTTGTTATAAATTTACTTAAACTGCTGAATATCTTGACTTTAAAACTGAAGCAAGTCTTATGCAAGCAATTCTTAAATACAATTTTAAAAACAAGTGTTTGGATTTATATTTAAAAAAAACAGGTTTTTTCAAAAACTTTTCAAATAGAGCAAGAGACTACAAAAACTGCGAACTGTTTTTAGGGTTCAAAGCGTTCAGCAAAGTATGGCGCATCATTCAACGATAATGTAGTACCTCAAGGTTAATTAGCTTTTTTTGTAATCATTGCTCGAAATTATGCTGATAAATTAATAAAATGATTATACGTTATTATTACTGAAGTTCTTTTTACAATTTTATTGTAAATATTATAAAAAGTTATACATTTTTCAATGTTCAAAAGTCTAATTTTTATTTGAAAATTGGAGAAAAAAGGAGTCCAAACCAGCACGTATTTTGTAAGGTATTTATCATACGAATTTTACAAAAAATAGGAGGCAAACTTACAAATATCTGGTTTTTTTTTTTGCATACGGACGAAATTGTAGAGCAAGAACGTTAAATGTAATGAATATGCTGAAAATAATACAAAGATAAACATGTATTTTTGGAATTTTTTCTTCCGAAGCTTATTTAAAAAAATTAGTTTCACAAGGTAACTTTTTTTCCGATTTCAAATTCTCAAAGTCTTCATATCAATTCGTAGAAACAAATTCTGCTAATGGGCCATCCACGGAAAAGTCGCCACTTTGTCCCACGCGTAACATAAATGTTTTTCATTGAAATAGTAGTTTTAAAAGGCATTGGACAAAACTTTTGTTTAATAAACCACACAGAGAATTGTGATTTCCAAATGAATAAGGGTCATTCTCCAGAAAACATAACTCTGGAACGCAAATATTTTTGAATTTCGAAACCTTTTCTTTTCCTTTTTTTTTTCATTCTTACATGAAAGTTTTACCTACTAGAAGTACCCATAAACAATGGCCCAGCTAAGTTCCAATTATTTTACTCATAAATTTAAAAAAAAAATAATAATGTCTTGTTCACGGAAATAAAAAAAAAAGAAAAAAAAAACTTTTAATATTTAAAAATCGAGGCCAATTTCATATCAAAGTAGTAACTTCGTTAATTTTGCAAACAATCAGCTACTTTAATGATTAGTGGGAATACAATATTAAGCTCTCTTAATTAAAGTACGGCTTAATTAGTAGTTTCAAATGTGTGTTAAAAATAGTATTTAGTAAATTTGAGGATATACTGGCAATTTATAATTTTGGTAGACTGCCTATTACTGATATATTTCCCCTCCATCATTTATTTTCACCTCACAAATAATGACTCTGATAAGGTCTGTCACGAAGGTGAGATTCACGGAGGTGAGAAATTTTCCATTAATATAATCCTAATAGATACATTTATCAGGGAATTTTTTTTCCTCGTTACTACAATCTGCACATGTTGAGCATATGAAAACATGTTCACTTCTTGTTTTACATTAATTTACATCCCTGAAATTCGAGTTCACGGAGGTGGGAACTCGGAATAACCACACTAAGTTTTTAAAGCAAAATCTATCTTCTTGTTTTTCGACAAAAATCTCACAACTTCAACTACGGCTAAAAATAAACAAGGGGGCTCCCTTGTATCATGGAAAATTAAATGTGATTTCATTACTACCACGTGTTAATGAGGAATGGCATTTTGTATTTAGGTAACGGAGGTGAGAATTAATTGTGTGACATGACTCCTTGACCTACTTAAAACGAACTAAAACACAATATTAAAAAATTAAATATACCTTAACAATTACTACTTGAGACACTTGTGAAATGAATAATAAATAAATAAGTATATACTTTTAATCAAACGAGTTATTAAGCAACATAAACAGTCACACCAGATGTGTGACATGCCACGGTGGTGAGAATTCAAATGTTGTGAACGAAAAATATACTAAAATAAAAAAATTAAAAAATTGTTGGTAGGTTTAAATAGATATATTTTTGATGAAATTAAAAGTCATTGTTAAATAAATTGTTCCTTTAAGTTTTTACTGTAAAGGCAGTGTGACAGAAAATTTACACTTTTTGAAGAATGACCCATAACATTTTGTTCTTAACCTTTTAAAATTATTATTTTAAGTGAAATATATAAACTGTCACGCGCGAGACAAAATGCTTATTTTTCCGCGAAATAGCTCAAATATGCTCACAGACACAAAATATGAAACACGTCTGAGCTGTGCTTAGTAAGTTAAAGGTTTCGGGAGCATTCCTTAAGTTTAGAGAAGCGTTTCAACATTGCATCCAGGCTACTCCTGGTGGTTTTGCAATTTGTAATACTTTCTAAAACTTTTTCGAATTTTCTGGATCTCAAATTTTAGTGATGATTTTCGAAAACGCTAAATATTTTTTAAGCATTTCCTCCGTTGTTGAACGTATGAAAACTGAAACCTCGAATGAGATTATCAATTCATTCTCAGAAAAAAAAATACTCTCTCTCTTTTGATAGTGTTCTTCAATGATAAATCCACCGTTCATTATATGAGACAAAGTTTTATATATATATATATATATATATATATATATATATATATATATATATATATATATATATATATATATATATATATATATATATATATATAGCACAACAGATTTTGAAACTCAGGAAAAATCATGATTGGTTTATGTGCAAATCCCAAAACCTGAATGTGGAAAAAGTTTAAAAATGTATTAATATGTTTTTGATAGACTGCTAATGTTATTATTTCAAAATTTATTTTCTCGAAAGTACCCATATGTAAAATCCTAGTAGAATTAACGTAATAATAACATTCTTGTACCAAAAAATGCTTGAAATACCCCCAAAAATCTATCTACAAATGAACTACATAATTGGTAACTTTTAGATATGTAAGAACTTGAAATTAATTTATAAAACTAATCAAACTAAGTGCAATGTTCTAGAAAACGAACTATAGGCTGCTCTCGAAAAGTTCTATTGTCAATAAATCATCATTTACCAAACACATAATGCGATAAAACCAAATTTTGAAGAATAAATTTTAGGAGGTGTTGCGGCGGTTGGTCATCTCACTTTCTGTCTGTGTGTGGGGGGAAGGGGTTTAAATGATAGAATAAGTAACAAGGTCAAGTGAAGGAGTAATGCAAGAGTTTTGATTACAAAACAATCGTTTCTTTCTTTTTTTTGGGGAGAGAAGAGACTTAATGAAGGGACGGCTAAAAGTATATATCCTAGAATTTCGGTTGGGGGCGGGGGGGGGGGATTTTCTCGACGTTCCCTTCCCCTGTCTAAGGCCCTGGTATCTTGTTTCGATATTATGCATAGAAAACTCTTAACAATTATGTATTTGTTATTCTAAACGATCACATCTCCATATAGATGAATTTAGTTGTAAAATTTCTGACCTTTATTAGTTAGGGTTACATGTTAAATGTTCCGTTTTACATCAACGCTTCACAAAAAAAGTAAACAAAGCAAACTGTCCAATGGCTAAAGCACTATCTGACGACCAAGGGAAGTAGAAGTAAGATAGGATTTGGCAGTTCAATTACTTGCGAAAACGCTAGTGGAAAGCTTAAACTTATCACGCATTTCATGGGGTTTTCTATAAATCTTCGAAAATTGTACGAAATACCCCAATAAAAATACATAAGCTAACCGAGAAGCAGGCACAGATTATCGCACGAGCACCCGAACGCACATGACCATGCTGTACATGAATTTATAAGGGGCCGGATTTTTTTTCCACAATTTATGCGGAACTGTTTTCCAGTTTTCTGGATAACTTACTTGGTTGCAATGGTTTTTAAAAATAATGTTATCAGGAAATTGTTGCCTTTAATCAACATTATTTTAGATAAATGGAGTTCGACATAATCAAAGGGGTACCCTCTCCCCTATGGACGATGGTAAACCCCACCAAATGCTGCGGAATACCCTTTCCCTTCCAAAAACGAGACCGCGCAAAAGGATATTAACATTCCAAAATTACGGCCCCCCCATAAAAGTTTTCTCTCCATAATCTCCCCCCCCCCGTTCTTGCGGCACCCCTGATAATCACCTACACTGTTAAAACCAGGGGTTCCAGACGAGTGAAAATATTCCCTTAAAGGTGAAAGCATAGTGCCTGAAGGTGCAACACAGGCTAGAAAATAGAGCAGAGGAGCCAGAACATCATCCAATCGCAGAAAGACTCATTGCGCATGCGCTTTTTGCCTTAGACATACATTCAACCACCTCAATATGGCGGACAAATGATGATTGCGTTTGTGTGTCTTTCACATTGAATGAAGTACACTATTGGATTAAAACCCAACTTTTCTAGGATTAATTATCCAAAATTACAAGTAAGTACAGCTTTTGATCACTTTGTAGCTTTTAGGGCTTTCAAACATAGTTAAGTGTTTAAAAGTGCATTTATTGCTTTTCAGTAACCGTTAGTCTTCTAGTTCCCGTTTACAGTTACTATCGTGAAATTTCCATCATTCAAAACGCTACTAAAAATATCTGTCATTATTTTCTTGAATACTCGATAAGCAGCTTTTATTAGTCACCAAAAGAACCTTAATAAAAATGTTTCTTGTGCTTCGTAGATTATAACATAAAGCTAGCGAAAAAAAAAATCTCTCTCAGTCTAGCTCTTTTTTTCTTTTGCTTTTTCATTCAAGTGTTAGAATCATTTCCTGTTAGCGGTCCTCGAAAGCGTTAGAACTTTCTTTTGGTTTTTTATTTAACTGTTGAAAAACTTTATGTGCATTTTCTTTTGTTACTCTTGATTAACGTTTATGAAACGATTTTGTTTTTCCGTAATTGTAATATCCCTGAATATTTTTGGCTCATCATTTAAATAATCCATAAGTACAGCTATGCTTCATTTTCGGAATACGTCAAGTTTTAGTAAATGTATAATTTCTAACATGTTTTAAATAATTACTATTTTTTAAATTATAACGTATTTGTGACAGATCTTTGATACAAGTGAAGGGGTAGATATTTATTGTTTTATTAATTTTTAACATTACTTTTTGTAAAAAAAAAAAAAAAAACATCAGAACCCTGAATTTTTTCACATGTTTTTTAACGACCCCAGAGTTATTATTCATATTATTAATTTTATGATTCTTTAAGAAAACGATAAAGATTTCACCGGTCCGCAAAGTTTTTCATTTGCTTTTACCGCGCCCGTGGGTCAAAAGAGGTTGAGAAACACTGAGTTAGAGCACGATCAGATGAATTAACGCTATGAGCACTTCTTAACTATGTTGAAAACTCTGAAATATGATCAAATGCTGTAATTACATGTTTTAATCATTTCCAATACCGAGTTCAATGTGAAAAATGTCCAAAACGTAGAATATCATAAATCAAAACAAAACTAAAAAAAAAAAAAAGTACACAACTGTGTTCAAAAACGCAGACAATACGGGGGAGGGGGGAGGAGGATCTATAGTAAGGGTGCCATTTCTCTCTCCGAAGGATCCTTTTTTTCACTCCGGCTGTCTAGTTTTTAAAAGGTGCCTGTTTTTCACCCTATTTAGAGGTGGGATTTCGGCTCCGTATTGGGTGCCGCTGGTGAACAAGCGTTTCTCCTCTGAAAGGTGCCGATTGCATCCTGTAGTTTTAACAGTGTATGCATTCCGAAAAAATATGGCTCAAAGAAAAATATTTCTATTCCATTCTACCCAGTTTCGTTCAAACGCACTGTTATACAAACATTAGATTTTTCCCCAAAGTCTATAAGCTATCCAGGTAAGATTTATATGTAATTTCTATTCCATCTTTTTGCCCACCGTAGCCATAAAATTAATTCCTAACTGTTTTTTGTTAACATGGCTTGAAATATATCAGCTGCTATATACCGTTTGAGTCACAGCGGTTGCTATGGGGACAGCCGGAGCTTCTGTTTGGCTTGCGTGTTCGCGTTGATGTTACACCGAGCAAATAAAGTTGCTAAAGCATGTATTGCTGGCATGTCCCTGTCAATGTTAGAGAAACTTAAATAATCAATTTGAAAGAGGTGATCCAAGGTATCGATTACGTAAGTAATCGAAAATTCCTTGTCATATATTTTCAAGAGTCTGACACTTTTAGGAAACTAACCGATTCAGAAGTAATCAACAGTTATTCTAACGTTAACATTTTATAATTTTTCAATCTCTGAAGCAAATAATTCTAATGCCTTGCTAAGCACAAAAGACGCATCTGCACTAGGTTTCCTAATC
Source organism: Uloborus diversus (assembly GCF_026930045.1). NCBI lineage: Eukaryota > Metazoa > Arthropoda > Arachnida > Araneae > Uloboridae > Uloborus > Uloborus diversus. The sequence continues at coordinate 70,535,642 of NC_072733.1, forward strand.
ATGAAATCCCGAATCCCGCATGATATTTAGCGGGATTAATCTCGCGGGATTGAGAGCAAAATCCCGCAAGATTTCCAATCCCGCAAAGATTTTCCATGCCAACATTTTCCAATTCTTGCTGCTCATTAAATGAATATTTTCGCAAGCATCACCTCAAGTTTGAATCACCTTCCTCGTATATCTAAAAAGAGCAAAAAAAAAAAGAGCATGAAATTTGGTAAATGATGATTTATTGACAATAGAACTTTTCAAGAGTAGCCTATAGTTCTTTTTTTAGAACATTGCACTTAGTTTGATTAGTTTCATAAATTAATTTCAAGTTCATACATATCTAAAAGTCACCAATTATGTAGTTCATTTGTAGATACATTTTTGGGAGTATTTCAAACATTTTTTGGTACAAGAATGTTATTATTACGTTAATTCTACTAGGGTTTTACATGTGGGTACTTTCGAGAAATGAATTTTGAAATAATAACATTAGCAGTCTTTTTTTTCTGAGAATGAATTGGTAATATCATTATCTTATTCGAGGTTTCAGTTTTCATACGTTCAACAATGGGGGAAATGCTTAAAAAATATTTAGCGTTTTCGAAAATCATCACTAAAATTTGAGATCCAGAAAATTCGAAAAAGTTTTAGAAAGTGTATTACAAATTGCAAAACCACCAGGAGTAGCCTGGATGCAATGTTGAAACGCTTCTCTAAGCTTAAGGAATGCTCCCGAAATCTTTAACTTACTAAGCACAGCTCAGACGTATTTCATATTTTTGTGTCTGTGAGCAAGCATATTTGAGCTATTTCGCGGAAAAATAAGCATTTTGTCTCGCGCGTGACAGTTTATATATTTCACTTAAAATAATAATTTTAAAAGGTTAAGAACAAAATGTTATGGGTCATTCTTCAAAAACTGTAAATTTTCTGTCACACTGCCTTTACAGTAAAAACTTTAAGGAACAATTTATTTAACAATGCCTTTTTATTTCATCAAAAATAAATCTATTTAAACCTACCATCAATTTTTCAAATTATAATTTTTATTTTAGTATATTTTTGGTTCACAACATTTGAATTCTCACCTCCGTGGCCTGTCACACACCTGGTGTGACTGTTTATGTGGCTTAATAACTCGTTTAATTAAAAGTATATACTTATTTATTATTCCTTTCACAAGTGTCTCAAGTAGTAATTGTTAAGGTATATTTAATTTTTTAATATTGTGTTTTAGTTCGTTTTAAGTAGGTCAAGGAATCATGTCACACAATTAATTCTCACCTCCGTTACCTAAACACAAAATGCCATTCCTCATTAACACGTGGCAGTAATGACATCACATTTAATTTTCCATGATACAAGGCAGCCCCCTTGTTTATTTTTAGCCGTAGTTGAAGTTGTGATATTTTTGTCGAAAAACAAGAAGATAAATTTTGCTTTAAAAACTTAGTGTGGTTATTCCGACTTCCCACCTCCGTGAACTTGAATTTCAGGGATGTAAATAAATGTAAAACAAGAAGTGAACATGTTTTCATATGCTCAACATGTGCAGATTGTAGCAACGAAGAAAAAAAATCCCTGAGAAATGTATCTATTAGGATTACATTAATGGAAAATTTCTCACCTCCGTGAATCTCACCTCCGTGACAGATCTTATCAGTGTCATTATTTGTGAGGTGAAAATAAATGATGGAGGGGAAATTTATCAGTAATAGGCAGTCTACCAAAATTATAAATTGCCAGTATATCCTCAAATTTACTAAATACTATTTTTTAACATACATTTGAAACTACTAATTAAGCCGTACTTTAATTAAGAGAGCTTAATATTGTATTCCCACCAATCATTAAAGTAGCTGATAGTTTGCAAAATCTACAAAATTACTACTTTGATATGAAATTGGCCTCGATTTTTAAATATTAAAAGTTTTTTTTTCTTTTTTTTATTTCCGTGAACAAGACATTATTTTATTTTTTTATTTATGAATAAAATAATTGGAACTTAGCTGGGCCATTGTTTGGAAATCACAATTCTCTGCGCGGTTTATTAAACAAAAGTTTTGTCCAATACCTTTTAAAACTACTATTTCAATGAAAAACATTTATGAAAAACATTTACATATGGGACAAAGTGGCGACTTTTCCGTGGATGGCCCATTAGCAGAATTTGTTTCTACGAATTGATACGAAGACTTTGAGAATTTGAAATCGGAAAAAAAGTTACTTTGTGAAACTAATTTTTTTAAATAAGCTTCGGAAGAAAAAATTCCAAAAATACGTTTCTTTGTATTATTATCTAAAATTTATTTTTCAAAATTTGGTTTTATCGCCCTATGTTTATACGTTAAAAAACGTATAAAACGGAAACGTATAAACGGTGCTTCACTGTATGTATGTACATATATATATATATATATATATATATATATATATATATATATATATATATATATATATATATATATATATATATAAATTAAGCAAACAGAATTTCAAATATTAAACAAATTATAAATAATAAATGATGATAAAAAGGAAAAATGCAAACAGCTATTAAGTAGGAATAGATAAAGAGTGAATCCAGAGCTCATCAGCCGTGGAGGATTCATTAATTATGGTCAAAAGACCAAAATTTTAACTATGAACTCAGATCAAGTTCTCAAGAACCAAGATCAGAGTTGATCTTGGTCATATTCTGACCGGTGATTTGAATTTTTTACAAAACAAAAAACTCATTAAACTTTTTAGTTTGGGTACTAAATATCGGCCTAATTTTCGTATTAATTTCCTAAAAGCTTTTAATAAGCTTACATTTGAATTTGAATATTTTTTAAGAAAAATCTCCTATTGTTTTAATGTTCCACTTAATGCATTTCTTGAATATAGACACCACTTTTTAATTGAACTGAAATCACGTTTACGTGATATTGTTAACACAGAATCTTCATACTTCCATCTCTCTGCTGATGAAAATAATGCCATCAATGATTTTAAAAAAGCCTTTGTCTTTACAGTTGTTGATAAAGCCAGTTCTAATTACTCTATCTGCTGCAAAAAATTATATGCTAATATTTTGAAAAATGAACTAGAAAAAACCACCACTTATGTTTCCTCCAAACTTAATGAATCCTCCATCATCAAAAAATTTGCTGCTGCTTACAAACTTTTTAAATTGCCACGTCCTGATTCTGTTAACTTACCTTACTTATGTGCAATTCCAAAATTTCATAAAACACCTGTTGGATTTCGCTTTATTTGCTCTGCCACCAACACCATTGGAAAAAATCTGAGTGTAAAGCTTGAACAGTTTCTCAAAAAAATTCTTGAACAACTTAAACTTCAACAAATGAATTGGTTCTGGATTGTAATAATAGTGTTGAAGTGATCAATTTACTTAATATGCTTGATATAAATTACTTAGAAACTTTTGATTTTGAAAACCTCTTCACCAATATCCCACTCCTTGAACTTTTTTCCTCTGTTTCAGAACTTTTTAATTCAGTCAAGGATTCCCTTGATTTTAATGAATTGTTTTTTCTTGGTCTTTTTAAATTTTGTATTTTCAATAATTTTTTCAAAAAAAAATTTTGAAAAAAAAAATAGAACCGACTTCAAAATTGCTCTAAAAAGTGAAAAATAATTTTATTCTTTAAACACCATCGATAATGCTTTTAAACATAATTTTTGAAGTTGGCGCAAAAACAAAACGTAAAATCCAGTGTAACCATGCTTCGTTCATATTTTTTTTCAGAAAAGCATCCAAAGTTACGAACGAAACATTTATATCGCTATTCAAATATGCCGTCATCAATGCATAATGTATGTGATAGTGAAGAAACTGGTCCTGGTTAAATTTATAGTTGTATTTGAGTTATGGCTGTGAATGATTTTATCTATCGTTTTTGCGCCAACTTCAAAAATTATGTTTAAAAGCATTATCGATGGTGTTTAAAGAATAAAATTATTTTTCACTTTTTAGAGCAATTTTGAAGTCGGTTCTATTTTTTTTTTTTCAAAATTTTTTTATTTCATTCTTTTTAGTGTAAATGTAGGTATTTCAGAAATAATAAGAAGTTACCATCACGAAACTTCACATTTTTTTCTTAAAAATGCTCCATACTAAAAAAAAAAACTATTGACACGCGTTAAACTTTAAGCGATTGGCACTAAAAACTTATCTTTGTTCCTCTCTGGAAATCATGCGTAGTTAATTTAATTATAACCATTTAAGTATTACGTTTTTCCTAACTAATTTACATTCCACAGCATCTAAGTTGCTCATGATGCAATCCTGTATTTTCTTACTTAGTCCCGATCATCTGTTATCGGCATAGATGATAATGATAAAAATACTACAGAGTAGTTGAGTCAAACCTAATGGTAGCATTGTGAAGGCTAAGCAGATCCTAATCACTGCATCACCTCGCTTCCAGGTTAGGTTTACCCCTACTATGGAGCAATAGCACTGAAGAAAGGAAGATTTTGATAATTCACATAGGGTTACTATAAATCAGCAGGGTTACTAAAATAAAATTATTTACGCCAAAAATGAGACGACAGCACCAGATTCCCCATTATCGAAATATCCCTTGAAGAAATTTGATGCTTGCTTCAGAGAAGCCTTCATTCAAAATTATCATTACAATTACTATTAATGTTACTGTTATATGGCACCAAACTTTTATAACAATGAGTTTCCTATTGTCGCGTAGATGAAGATAGCGAAGACAATGTGAAAGCCAAATGAAGCGAATACTCGTTAGTCTCAACTCGAGATCTTTATTCAGAACCACGAATGAACGTTACATCTCCTTATATACAACTTGAGAAAGTGCTGGAACTTTCCAGACTTGGAAAGATACAGAAATTAATGGAAAATTCGAGAAAATACGGGAAACAGTAGAAACGAAATTTTAGTAAAATTCACTTTTTCCTAGTCTGGATTTGAACTCGGGTCGCTCGTGTGGGAGGCGAGAATTCTACCACTGAGCCACCGTTATCCACGGATGAAAAGTGCGAACTTCGCTACAAAATCATTTAATAGGGAAATTGCATAAAATTTACTGTTTTTTGCCCATAACTTTTTTTCTAAAGAACAAATATGGTCAAACAAAGTAATGGGACCTAAGTTGAGCCATCCCCTATCCATTAAAAAAAGAATCATCAAAATCGGTTCACTAGGTGAGACGCTATGAGTGGACAAACAAACAAAAAAAAAACATACATACGGTATAAATTGATAACCGCCTCCTTTTTGAAGTCGGTTAAAAATGGTAATTTATGTTTTCTACAAATTAATGGCATAGCAATGGGAGCTAATTTTAGCTCTACATTAGCCAACCTTTTTCTTTTATATTATGAGAGAAAATATTTAATTGACAATCCTTCCTCTACACCTCTTTGTTGCAGATACATTGATGACCTTTTGTATATAAATTTTCCAAATTTTTCTGAACTTAGCAAAACTATTTATCATAGTTCATTAACGCTCAAAAAGACCAGTTCTAATCAAAATAGCTTTAATTTCCTGGATATCAACATACAAATTGACTCAAATTGTTCCACTACAATCTATGATAAAAGACGCGAATTCAATTTCACAGTTAACAGCTTACAAGATTTTTCCTCCTGCTTAAGTAAAAAGGTTTTTATTGGCATTATTGTTTCGCAAACTATCAGAATTAAAAGAATTTGCAATACCATTTCTGCATTTAAGCAAGAAATTTCAGTACTCAAAAATTTACTTTTTAATAATAACTTCCCTAAAAATCTAGTTGAAAACATTTGCTTAAGTATAGCCTTCGATGAGCATTTCGCTTCTTTTGAAACTGTTTAACTGTGTAAATGTATGATACAACCGTGACAAACCATCTTTTATGAATCACCGGGGTGGATGAATTTTTTACACGTGCGAAACAGGCGACTCGGTATGTCTATGGACTGATTTCTGGATATGTTTTTTCGTTTTTAATGTTTTGTTGACAAATGGAATGTTTTTTTATCAGGTTGAACAATGGATTTGGTTATGTTTACGTGGATTTCAAGGTAAGACAATTTTGTTATAGGCAGGTACTGTCCCGTGGAAGGCTAATTATCGGAACTTGTTTTCCTAATTAGTCGAGGCGAAACCCCCTGCTTTTAGTTTTAGGTTTGAGCTCTAGTTTATTGTTTTTAGTTTAGCAAGTGGTGCTTTTGCCCATTGTTACTCTATATTACATGTACTGGAGCTTAAACATTCTCTTCTAGTTCATAGTTAAAATTTTGGTCTTTTGACCATAATTAATGAATCCTCCACGGCTGATGAGCTCTGGATTCACTCTTTATCTATTCCTACTTAATAGCTGTTTGCATTTTTCCTTTTTATCATCATTTATTATTTATAATTTGTTTAATATTTGAAATTCTGTTTGCTTAATTTTATATTTACTTGGCTTTTTAGTTTTGCTGCGTTGCGCATCTATGGGCTCTTGGTGTGGTCTTTTCAATATTTTTCACTTTTATTATTATTATATATATATATATATATATATATATATATATATATATATATATATATATATATATATATATATATATATATATATATATATATATATATATGCTGTATAATAAAATGATAAAAGATACATTCTACAAAAATGAGGATGCGGAATTGCTAAAATATTTGTAGTTTTATTCATTTAAATGCCTGCTAAAAATAAATTAATATAAATAATTTTCAGTTATAAAAAATAATATTTAAGTAAACAATTAAGAAGTTAAAGATAAAAAACAACTATTACGTAATAAATTTTGAGAAATAATTACAACATAGTTTTTTGTGCATTAGTGTTTTTATTTGACTCCATCACAGGCTGTCAACGATTTAAATCATAACCTAAATAAAATTATTTTTTTAAAAAATAAATAAATAAATAAGCCTTTGTTGAAAATTATTTTTAAGCTTAAACATAAAACCTTGGTCCCTATGGGCTGAGTATGGTTTTGGTTTGATTTTAAGCTACCATCTCGATACAAAGAGCAGAAAAAAAATTTTTTTAAGTGATACGTGCTCTTTTTAAATGACTTAAATTGAAAAAAATAGTTTGAATTCAATTTTGTTTTTCTTTCATTTAACTCTGATTTAGTTTTTGTCGCAAAAAAACCAACACAATTTGTTTATTCCCCCATAGTTTATTTTTGTAGTTTTTTATGACATACATATTGAATTTCATTCGAGTTATACGCAATTGTACATTTAAATTGTTTTTATATCATGTTATGAAAGTTTTTTGGTAAAGTAATTACTTGAAGTATAATTGGTTTTATGATTTTTTAAAAATATCAATTTTAAGTTTAATTACGTTTATAAATATCAATTGATTAATAACTGAAGTTTCTAAAGTATTTTTTTAAACAAAAACATGCGATCAAAAAAAAGTAGAATTTAATTTTTCTTAAAAATCCGGTATTTTTCTCCGAAAAAAAAGGGAAAAAAAGAAAAAAACACATGAATTTTTGCACATTTTAATCGATCAGAATGTCAATAACTCCTATTGGGATTAAAAATTTCAAATCGTGATATTTCAATATATTAATGCATAAAGCTTTGATTGATTTTGGTGGAAAAAATTTTACCAACTAGTTAAAATGTCTTTGCACCCTTTAAGATTATTAATTTATTTTTTGAAGTGGCGATAGGTAAACTACTTTTTAATCGCTACTTTTTTCAATTATTCGCCCCGAAAGTTTTTATAAAAGTTCTCGTTGTATGCATTTGTAATGGAATTGTAAACGTATAATAACCACCGTATAATATAGACACTATAAATGTACGCAGCCCTCGTTTTTTGTTGATTCGGATGGCTCATCAAATAGTGATGGCGATGCAGATCCTAAATGTAGTTACTCCCTGATTCACGGTTCCGATGTCATATAAATGAATTATTAAATATTAACGAAGTAATTAGTTAATTAAAATAACTATTTGGTACTCATTTTTCAATTACATTTTAGCGTAATTGTTGCAAACAACATAATAAGCATAATTTTTTAACGCTATTTCCCGTCTGAATTACGTGTTTAAAACCGTCCTTGTCGCTGACCATGTTCTCCCCCCCCCCCCTCCCTCTACGAAAAATTATCCTGGCTGCGGCCTTGCAAGATACATCTAAAAGCAATTCATACATAGTGAAGCACCGTTTATACGTTTTTCAAGGGACTGAAGAAACGTATAAATGAAAAAAATCGTATAATAGATACAAGTTGATGTGTATTGGACTCTGCGGGGACCATTTTTAAAAAAGGTATAAATGATAAAAACGTATAAAAGAAAAGTGTATCAACGGTACTTCACTGTATGTACAGTCATTCAGGGTTGCTTTGACTAATGAGCCCATAACAAGGACGAAACTTTAATCTCTGGATGCCGTAACCGGTGCGCAGCTTAAGATTAATCAGGAGCCAAGGAAGTTTTGGTTAACATAAGCATTCTGACTTTCATTGGTAATGACTGAAGAAAGTTATTGAATAAAATTGGTAATAAAATTGGAATAAAATTTAATAATAATTAATGCGTAGTCTCTTACATTCCGTAGACAATTCAACGGTCTTCCCGTTTTGAATACTTTTTGTTAGTTGAAAACTGTAGAAAAAAAAAAGTAAGACGCCGTATATTTGTTTACTGGATTGTACGCAAGACTAGTAAAGGAAAACAACTTCACGATTAAAAAAAAAGAGCATCATGATACAGTGTCGGCAAAAAACAAAAAACAAAAAAAAAAAAAAATACGTTTGGTTGACTACTAAAAACTTTACATGCAAACTTCCCTTGTCATGATTTTATTTGGCATGCTTCCGATTGATTCGGCCGAATACCAAATATTCAGCCAGATCCGGCACTGTATGTAATTCGAAGCAAATATGAACTGACGAAACGCAAACAATGTTTCAACAAAAAATAAATAAACAAACAAAAGTATCCTATTAAAAGCTTTTCATTTCATCCAAAAATAATAAAAATGAGGAACGAAATATTAAACGTAAGCATCCGTATCGAAAAAAAAAAAGACCAAAAGTATATTATCATTACAAGTGTGTTTTTAAAAATCAGCACAGTAAAATAAACAAACCTAACTTGCGGAAAACGGAGAAGAAATTTTGTCTTATTTAATAATACACAATGCATCTGTGTGGTCCCATTCAAAGCGATGAAATAAAATTTCTAACATGCTCCAGAGTAAATGAGAAAGGTATGAAAGTTGACTGAGCTGACTTTTATCAAAAGAAAAAAAAACTGTGAATAAAGCGTCACTTTTAAACAAAGCTGTCATTTTTTTCTCTTCTTTTGTTTTCGGATAGTGTTACAAAATATATATTCCTGAATCAACGTTGTTGGTTAAAGTTGGCAATGATTTAGATAGATATTACTTTAATTCATTCTAAAATAAGATTTCTGATTCAATCAAAAATAAGCTTCAGATAAAATCTTCAGTCGTAAAAAGTTCTAAAACGATTTTCTCATTTTACAGTTTCAGATGCACTCCTTTTAGAGAAAAATTGCTTTTTTTTTTTTTTTTTTTTTTTTGACCTGAAAAAGTTATTTATTTATTTCTTAAAATTTTATCGGTATTGTAAAAACAATTTAAGTAAATTAAACTTTTATAACAAGCAACTAGAGAGATAGGGAAAAAAATCCTTTTTCCTTTACTTTATTGATTACTAGCTGCAGTGCCCGGCCTACCTCAAAAATGAATGGTGCCAAGTGCCGCATGTTCAGCAATCTGGCTTTTCTAAAAATTTCAAATTGATTTCTTGAAATAAGTAACTTTATGGCTCAAAAACTCAATTAGGCCCCCCTTTTTGGATTTCTTTAAAACACCAAAACTTCTGTCATCTTTATATACTAACCAGCATCAGGCACGATCTTTTCACGTTGACAGTAGCATGTAATAATAAATTAAACTCCGAATATTTCATAAAACTATTTCAAAACTTAGACTAAAAGTAATTCTTAAAGTAACGTATATCAACTTATTATAATTAAGGCTATCTACTATGTCTCACAAAAGCTATTAACGCTGACAGAAAGCTCAGATGATATTTTTAAAAAAAAGCATGAAAAATAAACCGATTACATTTCCTTCACGAAAATATCGTCTGCAAACAATCAGTTATTCAATTTAATTTAATTTCAATACCGTGACCAGAAACAACAAACGATACTTCAAAAAAATATCTTCAAATGAAGATTTTGGGGGCGTTCTAATTATCCCTCGAACTTCGGGTGAAATTCAGATTGTGCAGCTAATTAAGGGATTTAACATGCTGCAAAAATTGAACAAATATGACGCTTTTTCGATGAGATAATCACAAATTTATGTTTTTCTTTAAAATTGAAATAAAAATCATGGAATACTTTTTTGCTAAGCAAAAGGTACCCTATGTTCACCCTGGCACTCCTGACAACGTCTATACAAAATTTCATGATCATCGGTTGTGTAGTTAAGGCGAGGAAGAATTTCAAACAAATATACAAACAAAGTCACTTTTGCATTTATAATATAAGGAAGGATTATACAACCAATAGGCTACTGAAAAAATGATAAACCACTATTGCGTTTAGAAATTTATGAAATAAAAAAAAAATATTGGAGAATGAATTATCCATTAGTTAAAAACAACTGAACTTATTAAAGCAATAGTATGGAAAAAATTTTCTTTTAAAAATAAGGCACATGTTCTGTTGTTATTGCTATCCTCTTCTTGGAGAAAAATATACTTTTTTGCTTGCCTCTCAAACGAGCAATCAGGGGGGAGGTCAACTGCCCCCCCCTATTTTAGAAACATAGTGCAAATATACATTTATGTACGTACTTTGTTGTCTTTTTTCCTATGATAGATATTGTGTGCATGCCCTTTGCCTCCCCCTAGACGGAGGGACTGCTCTTTGGACAAACCAAGAATAACTAATAATAGTGATAATATTAAAGTAGACTTATTGACTTAAGATTCATACTAATACCAAACAGTGATATTAATTTTACTAGTAAATATTCTAACGGGAAATGCTACAGTGAAAATCTACTTTAAAAAGTACGACGATACTGCGCTGTTAAAAAACTCAGAAGGGGGAAAAAAAATATTTTCACTGTTTTGCAACAAATATTATTCAGCAGACAGAAATAAGAAATATCTGGGGCACTTACCAGAAAAATATCCAGTCACGCCAATTCCAACTACGTTATTGCATGGCAGCGAAAATCGACAAAACAGAAATCCAAGGGGAGAAGCAACAGTCACAACAAAACTTCCGAACAGTTATTTGTCCAACAGCAACAGGTCCTTACAAAAAAATATAACACCTTATATTCCCAGCAACGCGCGAAAAGCGACGCACCGACACATGATTCTTTAAAACTGAACTTGAAAATACAACGGAAATTTCGACGAAGAAAAAAAGAAACAAAAAAAAATCGACCCGGCTTGCGAGCGTCGCTATGACAATGCTCCCCTCACAGGTGTGGTTGAATATGATGGTAGAGAGAAGCGGTCTGGTTTGGAGTTCGTATTGAAGCGGAAGTATTGCTTCTCAAGCGAGTTAGCACCTGGCGGCGCTCCGTGACGTCACAGAAAGCTCTAGTCGCACCATCTGCTGGTTTCTTTAGAAAAAACCAAGCTACTGGTGCCGGCAATAGGTAAATAAAAGGTTTTCTTATAGCACGTGCAGTAGAAAATCATCAGGTGGATAAGACGAATTATATCGGGATGGTTAGCTTGTTGATTTCGGTTTCGCTTTCGCTTTCTGTCCTACAGACAACGGAGATATAGGGACACTCCGAACTTAAATGTTTTGGAGAAGGGTGGGGGGGGGGAGAATTCTCAATTTGTCGAATAGAACCGCAAATTTTGCCAGATGAAAAAAAAAAAAAAAACGGGTGTGCTGACTAACGTACATCTATTGAAAAGAGACAGTCGGGCATTTAAAAATTTCAAAATTGCAATATGTTTCTAAATTTGCCGAATCGTCAGACGAAATTCGCTGAATACGGACATTTTGGAAGGTCACCAGGACGTCCCATGACCTCCCATCGGGTTGCTCCTGCAGAGATAATATGCAATATCTCCCAATAAAAATCGACCCATGTCAGTTTTTTTCCTTAATTTTTTTATTCCTTCTATCTTAAGCACTATTTGGTAAAGTTTTTGGAAATATTTTAATCAGGACCAACGTAACCAGCAGACTACTTGGTCTTCGTAAAAAAATCTTATCTTCCCCCGATGGAAACAGTATGTAAAGTTAAAGGTTAGTGAGATTTGTTGAATTTTATACGATATGATGCTAAATACAATAGGGGGCACATGGGTAATGTTGACGGAAAAGGATTCCTTAAAGCACGCGCAGTGGAAAACCATTAGGTGTATGAGATGAAATAAATAAGAGATGGTTATAGCTTGTCTATTTGGTTGACTTCAGTTTTCTTTTTTATGCATTATAGCCTACGGAGATAAGAGGGTAAGTACTCCAAACAAATTAGTGACCCCCTCCCCCCCACGATTTTTAGTTTTTTCTATACTAGAAAACCACCCGTCAAGTTATGACGGGAGAAAATTGCTTCTTCATGTGAGGGAAAGCAACTGCCTGTTTAGGGACATTTTGATCGTTGAAATTTTGGATCGCACAGTTTTGGGCACTTCATTGTTTTTTTTTCTGATAAAATCAGCGAGGTCGAAGTACATTAACTTTTTTTGGTGCCAAAACATTGGCAACAGTTGAAAAAAAAAAGAACAGCTAAGAATATCAGCTATTAAAATCTTCTCACTTAAAAAAAATCACTTAAAAAAATCAATAAGCATTCTTAATTGTAAAGTAATTTATGTTTATAAATACAGTGATCTCTCACTTATACGCGACCAAACGGGACAATGAAATTTTCGCGCACAAGTGAAATTCGCGTATAAGTGAAAACCCCAAAAATTAGCTTAAATGCAATAAGTTAACATCAGTTATAGTAATACTAATGGTATACTACTAATACTAATGAATAAATTCGCACATAACTTCCATTTATACATTGTGATTTAATAAAAAAGCCAAATTTGAAGTTGTACGTTTTGTCATTTTTTATGCACTGTACAGCACGTAAGCGAATTCCCCAAAACCTAAAAAAATGTCGCGTGATCAGTGCTATAGTCTACGAGGATACAAAAGATTTTCGATAGGCTATGTCAACGCGTACCGCTTGAGCACGATTTTTAGTGACGTCAACCTTTTTGTATGTAACCTGTTCTCCCCTCTCGAAGTCAATCACAAGACTAATTCCACCCCTATTGCACACTTGTCCAAAAAAAAAAAAAAAACACGTTCTTTGAAGAATCCGAACAATGGAATAACGTCCTTGTGAATGTATTTCAAGAGAAAGAACAAGAAGGGTACAAATCATCCGTTAAGCAAAGCGTGAATTAGGCGATTTTTACTAAAATTGAAAAAAAATTATCGCGCATGTTGTGTTGCTCACAACGTCTTTCAATATTGCATCTTTGATTCCGCCGTCATGTGACTCCGGGAAGTGGTGCTTAATGTTTGTCGCCCAGTACCAATAGGAGTACAATAACGTTAGTACATAGTCAGTAACGGCTGTACAGCGCATAAGTGAAAAGTGCATTTTAGGTTTCGCGTATAAATGAACAAGAGTTAACATTGTTTTACTATATCGCTGGCCGGGCCCGTGAGAAAAACGCGCATAAGTGAAAAACGCGTATAATAGAGGTCGCGTATAAGCGAGAGATCACTGTAATTTCATTGCTAATGACGTCAGACCGTTACTCGATAAGTGGCTTCGGCAATTATATATGTTAGGATTGTTCAGTCTTTATATCTTTGGCACCGCTTTGGTAAAAGTACTGCTTCTCAAATATGGAGATTGTACGAAGTATTTGCTAACGCACTGCTGTTTCGAGCTTAAATTCAAATATAACCTAACTGTTGTTCTCTCAAATATTCTTTTCTAGTTTTATCGCAAACACGATATGGGGGTGTTTTATTCATATATTTTTTTAATAAAATTTTCATTCTCTGTGTTTAAAATATAGGATTTTCTAAAGTAATGGCATTTTTTTTACATTGTACATGAACCTAAGCTTAAGGTTCAGGTTTTTGCTTTTTCTGGAAAATTAAAAAAAAAAATCTTTGATGAGGTAAATACATAGCTTTCACGGCAAGAAAAAAAAGAACAAACTGGTCGCAATATAGAATTAGCACAGACCAGACGAGTGACCGAACCATTGTTTCGGTCACTCGTCTGGTCTGTGCTAATTCTATATTGCTACCAGTTTTTTTTTTTTGGCATTCTTGACTTCTTTAAGAGGTTTTCCATCTCCAGCTCAGTCACTTTCCTATGCCGGGCTGATGAGTGCTAATAAGCACGAAACTGCAGTATTCGGCTGAAAATGCCTGAGCTGGCGGGGTATTTCATGTATGGAAAGGGTAGTTTCAATTAGCACTAAAATTGCTTTGTGTGTCACACTTATTATTTTTATTATTGTTACTATTCATTGTATTGTTTTCATTTTGTTTCAATTCTTGTTTAATACATATGTCAGCGTAAAATAAAACTGGTACTTTTGCGTTACATTAACGTCCTTTGCGTGCTTTCAATCTTGGCGATCATTTTTTATTTTATTTATTGCTGCCATGTTTGGTTAGAATTACATATAGGAACTATTTGTTTGGTGCTACCACGAACTATTTGTCTCGTTTAAAGGATTTTGAAGTAAAACAAGCCTTTAAAGAATATTAAAAAAAAAAATTGGAACGAAAAATCACATCCGTCAATAAATTAAATTAAACCATTAAAAAGTAAAACAATTCATCAAATAAAAAATAAGCCTGTTAATATCATGAAAAATTCCATCGAAGTAATCCGCCAATTAAGTAAAACAACATTTAAATCTCCATTTAAATGTAAAATAATCAGACGAATAAATGTATCGAGTCGTTAATATATTCGCCATTAAAATATACAGTTGAAAAAGAGAAGCAAAAGTGGTGTCGACGTAAATGTTATGTTTCAATTTTTGCGAAGGTAGAAAGTAAGCATGTAAACAAGCCAAGGGACGTGCGTATTAACGGAAATGTATCGTAAACCTTTAATGCGTTTTGAATAAATGTCAGCAAAAATTATTCTTGATTTTGCTACAGAAATATGTTATTCTTTCACGCTAGCTTTTATTAACAACTAAAGTAAAATCTTTGCCCTAAAATAATAGTTAAAAAAAAGTCTGCTTTTTCTCAAACAATGTTTACATTACTATACTCAAAAAGTTATCTCAACTGACTCAATTACTCAGAAACGATCTGAATTAAGCTCTACATTCTACAAAATATTTTTCAGCCCTTTGAAGTCTATCACGGTTCATTATTGCTCAATTTACTACTTGAGAACTCCATACCCTTTCGACCGACGATAATCAAGGGAGCAAAACTATTCCCGCGTCTCTTAATCAGAAACCCATCAGATCCTTAAGAAACACCATAAATAAGAGACTGTAACATATATGGATCATTGAAGAAGTTTTGATCTCTCTCATTGCCTTCTTCCGTGGAAAATATTCTTTGTTTCCAAAATCTGTTATATGGATCTGGAACACGGAATTGAAAATTACTGGTCCTCTCAACGCCATTTTCATTGTCTTTCAACATTTCATTCAGACCTCGCCAAGTTTTCCGCCAAAACAAATATCCGCGATTTCCTTAAAGTAAATCTCATTATCGAGTGACTGCATCACATACAAAGGGATTCTTCTATCATCGAGGTTCATTTACTCGGACGTAATGGGTAATTCAGAAGGTGTGGACCTCTCAGAAGTTTCGTAGATTAAATGACCGATTTTGATCGCGGCTCTTACTTTTATGGAACAATTTAATCTGGCCATGAGGAAGTTATTTTTCCAAGTAGTAGGTTTAATTTTGCTTATTATTCAATATTGAGCTCATGGCTGTCTGAATGAAGTCTAAGCATGAAAAGAGTGATAGATGTTATCGAAAGAAAGAAAGCAATGAAATAATGTACATTAGAAATATCATAAACTATTTCTGTTACGTTGTTATTACTATTCTTACAGTTGACATATCTTTTTAATCAACCCTTTAAGATGACTTTTAAAAAAAAACCTGTCCTCTTTTAGTCATATTATCTAATGTGGTTCTTTTTGATAAAGATAATTCAGCAATCAAAGACTGAAATTATCACATTTTTCGATATATTTAGTACAATTTCTTAATTCTAGTGATGAAATCATAAAATTATCCGCTACGAAAATTAAAAAGAAACCTATATATTTTTCTTTAAATAAAAATTTTCCACAAATATTTTTCGATTAAAGTATATAGGAGAAACTAGGGATACTTGATCCCTAGAGATACATGATCCCATTTCCAAAAATGTACCAAAATCATTATGTAGAAATTTGAAACCTGACAATTATATTAAAGTTATACTTGTACATAAAAACTGGCAATATTTTGTTTTTTTTTTCAGTCATTTTATTTTAGCTCAAGAAATGATCGTCTGAATGTGACAAGGGAAACTTTTTTTTAGGAAAGCATTCCGAAGTTTACATTATCCGTTAAATACAGCTTAAAAGAAATTCCGAAGTGTGATGTTAAAGTATAGACAGTCTTTAATAATTGAGTCATATTTTTAGTAAATTGCCACTGATTGTTAATAATAGAACAAGTATGTTTGTAAAAATCGCATATTAGGGATACTTGATCCATTCGTTTAGAGGGATACATGATCCCACTGATCAAGTATCCATATGACAATATAAACGCAATAAAAACAATATAAATGTTGTTTACTTAGTTGACATTAACTTTAAACATTCAAAAAACCATGTTAACATAATAAAATTAATCATAGTTTGAGTGACAGATTTAAACACTCACTACTGTAAATATGCTAAACAATTGTAATCTCAGTTCGCACTTGTAACCCACATAACACCTCAAACATCCAAACATACACTAACTCTACTGATAAATTATGTTCTGATCTGCCAAATGAGCTTAAACAAGTAGAAATAGATGTAAATTCTTTGTTTGAAAGAAAAAATAAATGATTTTTACTATAATTAGATTTACAACAAAAAAGTGAGTTGCACATTATGTTGACCCATTAGCGGATAGAATGCAAAGTTGTATTTCTAGAGTTTGAAATAAGTTTTCTGAAGCGAAAAGGTAATATGTTTAATCAATCTATTTTTCCTGAAAAATTGAAAAAATGTGTTAAGCTGCACACATCCAGTTGTGTTGAGCGGAACTTAAAGAACTACAACAAACGAATTGTTTGTATTTGACTTTTCAGGTTTTGAAAACATATAAGATAGGCTTTCTTTTTTGTTAGTACATCACTGATACTTACATTTTTCTTCCTTCTTTTTAAAAATTAATTTAAATGATAAAACTCTTAACTTTATTATTGCAAGACAAGAAGCAAATAAAATGATTTTCGTGCTTGTCATCTTATTTTCTTTTATTTGTCGTAATTTTAGATTCATTGCGCTACTTTAAAAAAAATTGTTAGTTTTATTTATAAAATATAGTATTGTTCACAATTGTATTGGATAATAAGTAACTGAACAAAAGCATCACAAGTTCATGAAAGTTGTGTACATTTTTTTTTTAAATGTCTAGTGAAATTTGAAACTATGTTATTTTGTGTTCACATTATTAAAATCTAATAAAAAAAATTAGAAATTGTGTTTTTTTTAGAAACATTATGTCGAAGACTAAAATCCATAAATAAATTGCCGATCTAATGAAAAATCAATGTATTCTTTCAGTGGGATGAAGTGTCCCCCATGAAGGGATCATGTATCACTAGATGTGGGGATACATGATCCCTTTATGAAATGTTTGAAAAAAATATTTTACCAAAACTATCTATAAAAATTCTGTTCCTTAAAAAATAATTTTGTCCACAATGGTATGATATGTATGTTTGAATTAATGTTGAATTTGTGCTTGGTTTTGACACAGGAGCAAAACCAAATCAGTTGATTCTAACATATATTAATTTTTATCTTTATGGCTCAAATATGGGGTTAATTTTAAGCCAAATATGAATTGCGAAGAAAAAATCTTGTAAAGAAAAATCCATCAAATTCTATAGTTTACCGGCTGAAATATTACCAAGGCTGCAGGTTCTTTTATTTTTTATTATTTTTTTTTTAGAGTTTTATATTGATAACGTAACCTTTTTTCGAAAAGTTCTATTAATAGGTAATACAGTGAAGCACCGTTATACGTTTCTCTTTTATACGTGTTTATCATTTATACGTTTTTTATTTTGGTCCCCGCAGAGTTTAATACATATTAATGTATCCTGCTATACGTTTTTTTCATTTGTACGCTTTTTTCATACAGTCCCTTCCGAAACGTATAAACGATGCTTCACTGTAGTTTTTAGCGATGCTTACTTCCTTTTTTTATTCGTTCCCAACTTATTCTCCAAGAAGCAAAATTCTTTCGCTAAAATCTACTTACATTCGTGCTAGAACTTACTTACGAATAATGCATACCAATTGGTATAATGTAGTTGTTGAATGTCTGGGAACATACATGTTGGCAAAATAATTCATTGATAAAATTGCTTCTCCGAAGATATAATCGATTAAATGGACCATAGCCTAGATACAATGAGTTGTGAAATCATTTTATACTGCTGCACAATATGTAGCAGAAAAAATAAATGCTGTTGATTGAAAGTGACAAATATTGCGTACAGTCAAATTCTGAAAACTATTGCGGAAAAATTCTAATAGTACAGTTGTTTCCGACCCCAAATCTCTCTCTCTCTCTCTCCCTCGCCGCTATAATTTTCTTACTTCTACAATTTTCTCTTGATTGGTATTTAAAGTCTTTGTTTACATGATCAATGCCGATCTATACTCATCATTTCACAAGTTTATTATATTTTTGTTGATCTCATCGTGCTTAACAGAACTGAACATTTTTTTAATAAGAAGTATCCTTATATATATATATATATATATATATATATATATATATATATATATATATATATATATATATATATATATATATATATATATATATATATATATATAATAGCGAATGATCGAGTAACGCTCCTGACGTCACCAACAATGAAACTCGTGCCACGGTATGCTAATTTGATAACTTTTTGGTAGCGTTTGACATACAGGGAAGTGCTTTATTGTGACAAGGCTGAGCTGGATCCGGTAACTTAACTCTTTTACTGGTAAGATTCATTTTAGGAGAATGAAGAAACAAAAAAGTGGTCAAAAATGAACGCTATCCACTGGAGTTTTGAGCGAATCCACTGGAGTGAAGGTTGAAATACACACCATCAAAATCACCAAACAGGCAATTGCTTCGTTCAAAGGTAGAAGCAGTTTTCATCCGTCATACCTTGAGGGACGGTTTTCTTGTAATAATACATATCGTAATTTTCAATCAAATGTGCACTACAACTGTACAACCTTGCATATGGGATAGCTACTATTGTGTCTGTGGTGGCCCGATCGGTATAACGTTGAACTCGGAACTAGGGTGTCTCGGGTTTGATACCAACTGGTCAAAGATCATACTTTTTCGCTAATGATGACTGGAGCACACTAAATATGTTCGTGGTCAAAGTCCTCCAACATCCCATTCCAATTCAATACCTCTGTGGGTTCTGGGTCAAAGGTTGCTCGGCTCCAGGCCAGGATTCAAAACGCAGATTTCTCCTCATGACTTCATTTCATTGCGATGCCAATATGACAGTCATGCCCCTCAAGGCTAACATTTTTATTAAATACATAAGAAATAATCTAAAGTGGCTATCAATTGCAGAAACTTTGTAGTGGCTTTCGGTAACTTGTACCTAATACTTCCCGTTATTGATGTGTTCAAATTATTGATAAAATCAAGCAGCTTTTCTAAGTACTCGGTCAGATTTTATCTTTTGTCTAATCATAATATAAATAGTAATGTCATTAATTTAAGTTCGTTACAGTAGCTGTAACTGTAAATAAAATTTTCAAACTAAAAGATAGATAACCATTGTTGAAATGTATGATGGTTGAATGATTTAAGAAATTTATAATATATCATTAAAATCATTTAAAATATATCATCTACTATTTAGAAGATTGATCATATACCATATAAATTTATCATCAACCATAAAAAATCTATCACCTACCACAATTTCTACCACATATCATTAAAATCAAAATCATTCTAAATTACAACTCGAATTAAACTACTAGAATTCCTTGAGATTTCCGTGTCATATTTTCAATTAATTGTCATTAAAAAGACGGTGTGATTGTAAAGTCCAAGTTGATAATCATACATTAGCAATATCTCTTCTTTTTGGTTTCACATATCTAAAACAAATACCATTTGTCCATCTTTCCTTTTTTTTTCTTTTTTTTAATCTCCAACTCCAACAAGTTTTCAAATAAAAATTCGCATACTTTGATATCCAACAGTTGAACGAACTTGGGCATCTATGGCCGGATGGGTTTAAAAGTGTTTCAAATTATACAGTAACAAGAAAAAATGGTGCGGTCTTCCCGCACTCGTCAAAATAAAGGGTTTTCGTACAAATCTAGTATCAGCATCAGCATATTAATATAATATACTGATATTCATTCATATATATGCACGTCATATTAATGAACAAGAATCATTAGATGGTACATTTACAACTTAATAAATTCGTTAATTGAAGTTTTTATTACTTCAATCTAGTAGCATGTAGAGTGAATCCTATCCTAATAGTGAAAAGTTCCCTTATTTTCTATGTGAACTTCCATCCAAAATAGCAGATCAAAGATGGCCTCCTAGTACTTTGCCTTCCTCATATCTATATAAAAAAAACAAGTTTTTTCATTTCTGAAATCTAGTTTCTTGTTTTTTAAATAAATATTTAAAAATATTTGAATGACCATCTAATTATGTTAGGTTTAACATCTGCATGTAGGTTTTAGTAGCTATATTTTTACAGCTAGGTTTTAGTGAAGAAGTTTTAGCAACTGCAGAGCAACGATGGGTCGTCCAAGTAAAGTTAGGAATTAATAATAATTTTTGATAAAGCTTCAAATTTATTCTAACTACAAAACAGTTGCTTGAAACAATGAGTTAGTTTGCTTACTTTAAATTACTTATCCATTAATTAGCAAACTCATAATCATAAATCAGAAATTCTCCACCCCAACCATTTATCAGACATTTTGGAAGCTTTGTTCTGCTTCGGGGTATTTTGAATCAATGCATCATTTACACGAGAATTCATAACGCGGGGTATAGTGGAAAATGATTAAGCGATTTGACGCTATTTTGCATGCTTCTCGCGGAAGCAATTATAAGTGTAAACATTTTTGGGCAGGTCAGTCGGAGAGCATTTGATGGAGATTTCACATTTAAGAACAAGTTCTCAGAATACGAAACGAAGTTGAGAACGAGTTCCCGTTAGATTCACTGCGATAATAACAAAGAAATAAAAAAGAGGTTCTCCTGAAAAGAAAAGTAAAATAAATTACACTGTATTGTGAAAGCTTTTGTAAACCACTGGTTGTAGGAAAGTAGGGTACATTTGAAAGGAAGGGCTAATCTTCCATTTCAATCTAAAGGTTTATAAAAAGCAGGATGGCAAAAGTCAAGCATACGATTGAAGAATATTGTTTTAAAAGGGGGTTCTTTAATTACTTTTGAATTGGCGATTTGTTTTCCTTTATTGGTTTAAAACGATTATTGGACACGCCTAGTAGTGCTGTCTGAGCAGATAACAGAAATCGATGTTTAAACGAAGACAAAGTGTTTTATTTTTCACTTCTGTAGCACGTTTTTTCTGGGGTTTTCATTACAAGAGATAACTCTAAATATAACATGAAAAGATATGTGCAATGTACTTCCTGTTCATGACCAGTAATTACAAGTTGGGAGAGAGGAACTGT
Source organism: Uloborus diversus (assembly GCF_026930045.1). Taxonomy (NCBI): domain Eukaryota; kingdom Metazoa; phylum Arthropoda; class Arachnida; order Araneae; family Uloboridae; genus Uloborus; species Uloborus diversus. The sequence continues at coordinate 70,557,608 of NC_072733.1, forward strand.
AAAGCGTCGGCGTAAATTATTTTACATTCCCGATGAGATTTTGTCATATAGTTCAAGTTTCTGCCATGCATGCGAAACAGCATACTTTTTTACAATAAAATAAATAAATATTGAATGTAGATCTATCAGTTTTAATGAATATCATACATGAAACATTTGGTAATTGTTTGAGTATACGTCAACTTTTCCATTTAATAATAGGGTAATTCCGAGAGAGATGGGCCAACGTGAGATGGACCAGTCAGAAATTTTGTTACTGCGCCTCTCAATAAATGAAATAAATATCTAAGTCAGATATGGAAAGACATTTTGTATATGCTGCTGACTGCTTCTTAAAAAACAAAATAATGTTTTAGCTAAAAATTATTGCTTCTTTTGGAAAATCGAATATTTTTTTACATAGTTATAATTACACATTGTAAGCTATTGTATGAAATGTAATCTAACTACTTTTGATGCTGTAATGTCTGGGTTCATATCGGCAAACTAATAACCTAAAATAAAGACTTGAAATCCAGAGTGAAAGGTTATGGGGGATTGCACTTTTCACCCAGAGACAACCGGAAGAGATGGACCAGGTCTAAACAGGAAAGATAGATCCTATATAACCTTGACTTTTTAAAAATATTGTTTTTCAAAGAACTGAAAGGATGGTATATTTCTGTTTTTAGAATATGCCAACTACCTATAATAGAAAAAGTTCGTAAACACGCGGGGAATGGAATACAGCTAATTTGAAAAATGCTGCTAAAGTCGTTGAAGAAAATAATATGGGTGCTCGAAGGTTTACTTAAGAATTATTATCTTTTTAAAAAGCCTCTTTGTATTTTAATATACATGAGACTGTTTTACAGATGAATAATAAGCCCAGCAAAATAGTGATCATTAAAGAATCTAAAAATGTGGCATCAATTATATCTGGAGTAAAAGGAGAAACTATTTGACTTTTGGCATTTTGTAAAGGCGAGGGAACATTTCTTCCGTTTTATTGTAGTTTGAAAGGAAATGTCGCTACAGTCTGCTTACGTGAATTCTGATACACTTTTGGATTGATTAAAAAACTGTAATGAAAATAAGCACTTATAAATATAATACATGTGCTATTGTTTCATAAACTTATTGTAGTCCGTTTATGCCATTCAAATGGTCCATCTAACCCGGACTACTTCGGGTGAGATGGACCGTATAGCAAAAGTTTCAAAAAATCATAACAGGAATTCCTTTAAAGATATGGTCTTCTACATTAGGGTTTTTGTGAGAAATGTCATAATATATGTTTTTACAATGAAAAATAAAATAGATATAAATGTACAGCTTTTAGAGAACGAAGAAAAAACGTGGTCCATCTCTCCTGGAATCACCCTACATATAAATACACATTTTCAAAGTATATACAAATAGCTCAGTATTTCTTCCCTCCATAAATCGTCCAATTTTTTGACATGAGTCATTCTCATGAAAATGGTACATACCATCTGACACTTCGGAGTTTTTTGTATCAATTTTAACAACTACCACTAATCAATCATATATTTTTATTCTCATTTAATTGTGTGTAATTAAGCATCAATGGTTTGTAAATAATTAATTTATGAAGAACTTAAAAGTTTTGTTTTGGAAAAAGAACCAGATGTACCAGATTCAAACCATTAGGGCTTAAAATGATTTGAAATCATGCTAAAATACAACAACAGTTTTAAAAAAAAATCAGTTAAATTGTATTTTTCACACAAAAATAATTATAGTTGTAAAACTTGAAAAAAGAAATTCCCCACGAAAAAATATTTAAGAATAATGTCCCAGCAGTTTCTATATTTCGCATTGTCCACTGTTACAGTTATTTCGAAAAAAATGTAAAACAAATTACGTTGAATCTGGTAGTATTTTTAAAACTGGATAGTATAACTTATGTGCTTAGGTAGCTATACTTGGAATTCTACTGTCAGGAAACAAAGGGAGTCTAATTATTTTTTCTGATCGTTAATTTGAACTGTTGAACGTCCACACTATTATATTTGTGTCAAAGATTAAAAAAAAGAAGTTTCTTTTCTTGAAAATGTAGACAGAATAAAGTTTTAGAAACATTAATTCCTTTTATTCTTGTTGTAATCGTCTTTATGACTAGAACGATTTTTTGAAGGCTCTTTTGTCCACTCTGTTACATGAAGAGGTTAAAATATTCAAAAACCGTTGCTAACTTACTTTTGATACAGTAAAACTCCAATTGTCTGCCATCCTTCTAATTGAATGGCTGATTATCCGAATCGCTTTCATAGTTTCAGAAAAAAAAGAGGGCATGAACTAAGACTCACATAATAATGATTCTTGTCTACGCCCTATTTCCTTCGCAAAGCTAGTCTAACATTTTACTTTGACTGAGATATTCAGCAAGTATTGACTCTCATTTAAAGTACAGTAAGTACATACTGTACTATTGTACATCACTTGTAAAGTATGCTTTACACGTAATAGTGTTGCACTTTTTCTTTTAAATTTTTTTCCCCTCCCATTTTCGACGTATACAGTGTTAAATTAAAATACTCTTTTTTCGTAAAAATTCAACTATCCGAATTTCTGATTACCCAAATGGGGTCCAGTCCCAATTGATTTGGACAGTTGGATTCATACTGCACTTGATTTCGCACAAATAAATTTAGAATCATTAGATCGGCGAAAATTATTTACACCCACAAACAAAATTTTAAAGTGTTGGACTTGACTTCCATTATTTTCGTGAGAATCACCCATATTCAGTGCACGGTATTTTTTAGATGATGCAGGGAGAAAATATCCTTTAAGCTGTTGGGGGACTTAATAACAAGTCTCAAAGGGCGTTATATAAGGGTCGCAGTATCGAGTAAGTTTCTAGCTGTTTCTAAAAAGTCATCACGTAACTTATTAGTACGTAATTTCAATTGTCAACACCAACATACAGCAAAATGCAGCAAATGCTTCATACTCTGAACTTACACAATCTGAATTCATCATGAATCTATGAACTGAAACAAAAATGACTTTTATTTTGCCGTAAAAGCTTTTTATTGCTAGTACGTCAATTTGCTTATTCTTTCCACATATTTGTACAATCTTTGTAACTAGATTTTCCTACTTGAATAGCTGCAGTTAGTAAAAAGCGAGAACTTCTACATCACATCAGAATTCAGAAACATATTTGACAGTATTTACTTACCGAAATCACATGCTACACTCGTTCATCAAAGGGAGAAAAATAGAAGGGAAATACGTACTAAAAAAAAGCCTACTGAAACTTTACTGTTTGTTTTCCCCTTGACCTTTAAACGGGATTGTTTTAAAATAAATAAACCAATACGCATTTGTTATTCGTAATATTCTGCTAGAAAAAAGGATAGAAAAAAAAAGAATGAAAATAAGAAAAAAAAAGGGAAAGATATTCACATTTGTTCAACGTTCATTACTTCTTTGCGTTAAAATGTATGTCTTTGAACAGACTTGAATTTATAAGCTATTTATCGAACTGGAGAGAAAAAAGTCATTGATTATAACTGGTAAATTTGTCTAAAAATACTTAAGATTTAGAAAAACTACACCATGCTAGGAAAAACGGATTGATTAATTTTTGACTAACTTCATATATTATTTCTATATATTTTTAAAATGATCAATTAGAGCAGACACCATTTGACAAGTTATCGGCAGGCAAAAAAGAAATCAATAATAATAACAGTTTGTGCACGAGTCATGTCTAAAACTGATTGATGTTTCGAGTTGAAAAGTTTCTCAAAAATTAGCATCAAATGGTAAGTAGCTGTTTTGAAATTTTCATTTGCAAGAGAAATCAACAAATGGTGGAATTCCCAGCTATCTACCTCTCGATACTTGGGGTCTGGTTTACCAATATACCTAAGAGGCGTGACCTAGGGGCCTCAGAAAGTTTTTACCTTATAATTTTTTTAAGGTTTTAAAGATTTAAGGACAAGGAAAGAACTGTTTGTTTAACGAATTCAGGAAGATCATCGAAGAAAAAAGAAGGAGTTAACTTATATCCCTAATTAATTTTCATTAACATTAACGTTGTGATCCTTGTAAAAAAAATAGCAATATATGTATATGTACCTGAGTCAAATAACGGTTGAATCTCTATTACATACTCCCTCAATGTGCCCCTGTCTATAGCCAAACATACGCAATAACAAAAAGATGTGCGATTGCAGCTGTACAGCACTTACTTCAGTTAGACATTTCAAAGGGCCTACAGTTAAAAAAAATTTGATTGGGCTCTGCTCAATGCAAGACTACTCTATATCTTACTAATTTCAAACTTGAAGCAAATTTTCATTGCAGCCAAGAATCAGACATTAAAAAAGACAGACGCCAACAAAGTCTGTTAGTGCCCCCTAATGCTTTGTTTTTTATTCTACTAATTTCGTGTTACTAAAGCAACAACTGGATATTTGGCAGAAGGCATAGAGTTTTCGGTACAATGAAAACGCCAGATGACTTTGGCCATGATTTTCATTAAAATATTTGATAGAAAAGTGTTTTGAATGTATTTTATAGATGCTAGAAGTCACGAATATTCGTGCACAACCTTCAAATCGTCTCTGTGAAGATTCACATCACGCACAGCGCACACGGCTATTTTTAATGATCGAGCAAAGCAACGGTGCTACTAATGACATTAATCGTAAACTAACTTCCAGTTTTACTTACAGCAACAAATATTGCATGCAAATAGATTAACATTTAAAAGAAGGTGAAGTAAAGGTCAACAACATTTTGTGTCTTTGAACATTACTTAGGCTTTCGGATTTATTACTGGTTTTATTTGAGTATTTTTTGTTTCAATGATCAAGGATTACAAATGTCTTGAACGGTTAGAAATTATTCTCTACAATGGATTAAGTTGCTGTTTTAATGTCTTTTGCTATTTCATTTGTCTAAATTGCCTTTAACGTTTTCCTTTTACGACATTTGAAAAATCTAAACTGATTTGAATCTAGAGCATATTTTGTATATCTTTCAGAGCGTATGCGTATGGTTTGTTTTTCATTCAACCCGTAAAGTGTTTTCATCCAAAAATTATTCAATTTTCGAAATCAACAATGCTAACTTGTTTCAATATATTTACAGAACTCTTTTAGGTCGGAATTAAGTAATGAATTTAAGGAACTTGTGCATGAAGCTCGAAATAAGTTGTATCTGTATATTCATCGTTAAGAAAATTTCCTTTAAGACACAGAAGAGCATTGGAACGAAAACCAGGAGAATTGAAATAATTAAACGCATAAAAAACAACAAAATGAATTGAGAACTGATGTTCATATTCATTAAGGATAATTTAAAGCTTGAGCGAAACTATATTCTAATTAGTTCGTACTAGATTATTAGTATTTATGATATTATTAGTGTTGATACTGAATGTTCAAAATAGAAAAAAAAACATTATTGGGCAAAACAAAGTTCATTCGGATAGTAATTCAAATTTAGCAAACATTTGGGGATCTAGTCCTGCATTTAAAAGCTTCGCAAATTAAGTTTTAATATAGGAAAGCAGTTGCATATGGTGTAACAATTTGATTGCAAGAACATCCCTTTTAACTAATTTATGTCGGAACTTCTCACGCAGTTCTATTGAATAACTATTTTTCTGCTATGGTTTGAATTAAACGAATTAGTTGTTTAATCCATTGGCTCGGGTGTGTCATTTATGTGTACGTATTTTTACTTTATTCCAAAAATTTTAAATTTTGGCCTTTAACGCCTATATATTTGAGCATAAGGAGCCATTATGTATCACAATATATAAAGGGTCAATTTTATAAAAAAATTAATTCCCGGAGAAAAGTGCGAATAAATACGTAAAAATGTCACACCCGTGCAGATGGATTGAGGAAAGTATCAAATTATGATAATAATATTTCCAGTGAAATATGGTATTTATTTTACTTGCCCTATTTCCTGATAAATACAATTTTTTTATCAGAGGTACAACAAAATTTGATGAAATGAGGTTTTGTGTCATAAAATTATTTTAACGGTATTTAAATGTGCAGTTTGTTTATTAAAATGAGCAAAAAAATGTTTTTAGATGGAAAAATGAAATTTCTGTTATCTCATATGCTTTAGTTCTTAAATATTTCATCCAAGGGGATGCTTTTTACTTCATTTAAATAAATGAAATTCATCATTATGTCATACCGTTTTGACTGCGAAATCTTTCTTGGATGTACGATGTCACGAAGATATTAAGATTTGCTGTGATGTCTAATTAAATGACCACGCAGCAAATCTTAATAAAGCACTGCTTTTGCGTATGCTTCTTTGCAATATGCGTGTAAGAGGGCCCAATCTTCCGTTAAAGCACAAATAATTTTGACAGAACATTAACACGGATTATATTAATCCAAATTGAAGAAGAATTTTAATTCATGCCACCTTCCAGTCTCAGCATTAAACTGTTTTCAGTATCTTAATGAAGTAAAAAAGAAAAAAAAAAGAGTTTAACAGCTATAGAGTGTTTTGCAGAGCCTCGTGGTGTCTTTGTATGTATTCAAGCCTCGTTCCATCTTTTAGGTTTGCTAGCCAAGTCCCATCCTCAATAAAATCCAAACAATCGGAAAACATTGAATTCAAGAGCAGTAAATTATTCTACGACCCAGATCCGCCATGCAGAACTTCTCCAGGGGAGAAGGACTGGCAAAGGGGGCATACTCTATGTAAATTGTACCAAAAAACAGCAAAACCTATACGCCTACTCACATGTAAAGACATTGAATTCCCAAAACCAGAGGGGGCAATTAAACCCCCTGACACCCTAAATAACAGACCTGCTACATCACACCGGGCTACCCTTTAAGATTTCTCAAAATAAAATTAAAATTGTCATTAATAAAATTCAAATAATTTCGAAAATACGCCAAAGCGGAATTCAACAAAGGTAAGTTATTTTACTACTTCTCGCGATGGTGTTTTAGGGGTTTAACTGAAGTCCTTCCATCAATAGACTCCAGACTCGAAAAACAGAATCCAACATATTTTGTTCGCCAGTAGGAGAGTGATACGACTCAGATTTATGGCCGTGAAATGTCGCGCTCTAATTGTGACACTGAGAAAACAAATGTCTCGTCCTTAAAGATTCTCCTTCCGAGACTGAAGTGTTATACATGGACTGTTTCAAGGTCAGCCAAGTGCAGCATCAAATTACTTTTCGCCGGTCAGACAAAATACCTGAGTTTAAGTAATTTTCCATGTAAATTAGCATTTTCATTCTTTCTTACTTTTTCAAGCAAAACTTGGCTCTTTTCTTCTACAAGAAGCCGGTGATTAGAGTGTTTGGTTTGCGAGATAAACTGAACATATCAGTAGGTATACGACAAAAAAAAAAAAAAAAAAACACGGAAAAAGTTCGATTTATTTTTTACATGCAATTTCGAACTGCATTGGGCTTAAAAAGTGTTGGAATAACAATAGTCGATAAACCCAGTAATGTCCATTTTTTAAAGATTTTTAAACTCTTTATTTCTTATTTAATCTTACTTTTATATTTCAAAATTCTTATATTTTCTTACGTTAATGTATCTATGTAAAAGATGCCACGAGGTTTTCTTATTCCACTTTTATTCTCCGCAACTCTTGTTTGTGCTTCGTGAATGTATAGTTTTGCTTTCAAAAATATTGGAAATGGTCTAAGAGTCTCATCATGGGCTCTTTAAATTAAACAATTTCGTTTTATAAGAGTTACGGAACCAAAATATTTAAAACTCCCCATGTCCCTGCACCTACGTTGAGGAAAAAGTTTTGTGTTATTTTTAGCTCATCAAAAATTTTTTGCTTCGTTTTGGAAATATTGACCGAAATATTTAACATCAAATTTTACGAATAATTTTCTAGGAAGTTTTAGGGGTCGCGTTCAATTTTAAAAACATATTGAGCATTGTAAGTTACTTCAACGTACAACTAAAAGTTTTATGTACTTTAAATCTATCAAAAAAAATCACTTAAGCAAATTTGACAAAACTATAAAGAAAAGCATGGTGCACAATAATAAATCTTAACGAAACATCATCACCTTTTTTTAATTAGTTATTTTAGCGCTATCTTAAAATAAAGATTTTTCTGAATGGTAAATAAAATACCACCACCAGTACTACCCGTACTACAAATAATAATAATAATAATAATAATAATAATAATAATAATAATAATAATAATAATAATAATAATTTTTCATAATATAATAATTTTTATATAATAAAAGAAGATAATTTTAACATGCAGTAAAAATTTAGATTTCATTACTCTTCAAAAATTAAGTTTTAAACAAAAACATCCCGTTCTGTATGAATAGAAAAAACCAGTCAAAACACACAAGTGGAAAGAATGAAATTGAACTTTGTGAAGCGTAGTAACATGAAGATAAAAAACAACATAAGAGCATGACAAGTACATTTTAAAATATAATAAAATATTTGAGTTACTCCAGTAACTCACGTAAAACGTAAAGAGAATGAATTTTCTTCATCTCAAATAAATGAACTTCCTTTTTATTAGCCAGTTCAAAGTTTAACTGATGTTCAATTACTTTACATCGTGATTGCAGCATAAGTTTAAAAAAAAGCTTAAACTGAAGATGCATTGTATTTAAGGACTTGGCTACCCTCATACAAAATTTCTTTAATCCTTCGTTTTGACTCAGTTACACTCAAAAGATAACTCGAGTTTTTACTCACACAATTTACTTTTGAAAATGAGGAAGTAGTACTGCTATTTTCGACAACATATGTTCTGAATTTTGGTAATTAAAAGTTTAGTTGGTGTCCTTTCTGAATATTTTGACATATTTGATTACATTTCTTAAGTTTGACTCGATTGCACTACAGTTTTTTGCATTTGGACTGTGTCGGTTTGCTAGCTAAATTTGTCTCTCCTTGATGCAATTTTTTGACGAATTTCTACTCATATAAAATGAAAAGGGTAAAAGAAAAAAAATCATTGCCAAAGCATGAATTAGATTTCCTGAATTTTAAAATTGCTAAGTAATATTTATTTCTTTTTTTCATTTCACACAGAGGAAAGAATTTGCAATAAGTTATTTCAAGCGAAGAAGATGTGTACAGATACACTCCAAATGGAAATTCTCTAGAAATATTCAACAATTTTCAGAGCAATCATACGAATGCGTTCTTGAGACCATTTTTTTTTTCGGGTCATAAAGCTTTCAATATAGGCTCGATATTCATTGATTCTATTGATGCGGTTAAAAAGTTCAAATAAATCTATTTTGTTGAAAGGTCTTCTTTCTGTACTTTCCAATTCGCTCTACTAGTGGAGCGAACCAGTACAACCTCGCTAAATTTGTTTCAAATGGCTGACTTTTTTTCTCCCTTTTTTATAAAAAAAAGGTTGTCCGTTACATTGATTGAGCTCAGCCAGGTGGTTTTTAACGCATCCCAGCATTTTTTCCAACGAAAATAATGAAAGTTTATTCGTCAGATGTAAGCTTAATCACGTTGATCATGTTCTGCGATTTGACTGCTTGTAACAATAGTAATAGCTAAGCAATTCTGTTGTTGGTAGTTAATCCTAACAAATCGCGAGAAAAAACTGTTGCAGACAGAAGAAAAACACAATTTTCCAAACGGAATGCAATTTTTTTCTAAGAAAGTGAGATGAACTATTCAACCACGAAACGACGTCAATCTTCTGTGGCAATGAAATAAAATAAGTAGTTCAAAATCATATACGGACGTTTATAAATATATCAATAGTTTTTGTTGTGTTTTGTCTTTCGATTTATCCGTTTCATTATCTTAAGAAACGATTTAAGATTAAAACACCGTATTGTTGACATGAATAGTATATAATACACTCAATAAGTATGATCGATGTATAAATAGGAAGATGAATGTATAATAATAAATTAAATCTTAGTTAAAAAAATTAAAGGAGGGATGTAGTGTAAAATGCAGCAGTTGAGATGCAGTTTTCAAATTGAGCAAATGAAAATGTATGTTGAAAATTGCAGTACATAAGGAGATAGAAACATGAATTATTACAGAATTTCTCTTTAAATGTGTTTTTTACTTTTCGCATTAAGATTTAACTTCCTATAAAAATATGAAAATATCACTTGCCTTACGAGTGGGGCAAACTAAAAATTAAAATGTTTTTCTAATGAAATCTTTTCCATTTTATTGATAATATTTCGTCGATTGTTCAAAACAATAATTAATAACCGAAAAAATGAATACAAAATTAAATATTAAATGAATGAATGAAAAAAATGATTTAATGACAGATAAAATAGATCTGAGGATTAATTAGTGAGTAATGCAAATAAAAGAATTCAACAACAAGGGTAATAACAAAGTTAAAATCCTGCTATGTAAGTAATGCTGCAAGCAGAGTAAAATATTTAAACATCACAGATTCTTCCACATTCTCCTGCTTTTCAATTAAATTTGCTTTCTTAAATAAATTTTAACAAACTTTTGACATTCAATCCTTATTAACTTGTATATAAGAGAAATTATAAGGAACATTTAGTCAAAATTGTCCCACACGTGACAGTGGAATCACCCTGTAACACAAATTTCATCTAGATTTGGAAATGGAAAATATGTTTTACAAATAAGTCCAAATGATTTAAACTCAAATACTACTACTACTACTACTGCTACTACTACTACTACTACTACTACTACTACTACTACTACTAATAATAATAATAATAATAATAATAATAATAATAATAATAATAATAATTATTATTATTATTATTATTATTATTATTATTATTATTATTATTATTATTATTATTATTATTATTATTATTATTATTATTATTATTATTATTATTATTATTATTATTATTATTATTCTCAAACCGATGTTGAACGTTTTTCATTCTGACAGTCTGAACTTTGGCATTTTGGTCAATTTATCTATTGATGTGCTCAAGGATATTGATGTGTTCAAAGAGCAAGTTTTGTTTTCAGATGTAGTTAAAAATCTGTTATGTTCTGCTTGAAACTAGCCCATAAATTGTGCGATTAGTATAAAAAAAAATAGCTCAAAACTCAATAATGATAAAAAAAATAAATAATACTTGCAGTAGGAAGAGAAACGTTCAGAAAAATGTCATTATTACCATTATTATTATTATGATTATTATTTTTTAATTAATTAATATTGAGGAATTTGATTATTGTTTTTTCTGTATTTTTAAATCATTATTATTATTATAATTGTATTGAGGATCAATCATTTGGAATAGTTTAAATTTACTTGTGAAGCATACCTTTTGAAAATATCATACTACGTTCTTAATTAGGTTTTGCTGCAGTAACTACATTTCATAATAATAATAATAATAATAATAATAATAATAATAACAATCATAACAGTAGTAACAATAATAATAATAAGATACAGTAATATTGATCATTGTGGCTTAAACTACTGTGGGAAATTTTTAATTTATCTGTAAAACAGAAATTAATTTTAAGATTATGTTCCATTCTCTTAAAATTAATTAATTCAGTTACGAAATTACTCTTCTCAATTCCGTTACGTTTATAATAATTATGTTTAAAGTAATCGTAAGCTAAAATATGGGGTATCCATTTAAGTATTTCCTTTACTAATTTTTGATACAGAAACATCTGGATGTACCTTTTTTTTGTTAATGTTATTGACTTGTCCAGGGGTGCCCATCCCCCCAAGCTCAATGGCGCAAATCCCCCCCCCCCCCAAAAAGTTTCCCGCTTTCCAATTGGGTTAAACATAACAGTTTTTAGAGCGTATAATTTCCATTGAAATTCACGAGAGGGAAGGGGGGGGGGGGTAGCGCTAACAAATACCATTTGAACTGAAATGTTGTTGGATTGTTGACCTGCCTTGCCTTCCCTAATTTTAAAACGTGGACCTTGAGTAAACAAGTTTTGGGTACCCCTGAATTTTGCTACACCTTATTATTATTATTTTTTTCTTCAAACATATGAATAATTACAGGGACAACTTTCTGGCTTTGGATGGGGCCATTACTAGATGCATACAATATGAACCGTGAAACGGAAATTTATTGTCACTTAGATAGTTCGGGGAGTTTCTTCCCCGAAAATTTTCGAAATTGTAATTTTAAAGCCACAGTTTTACACGATCTCTGGTGATGTTAGGGGAATAAATGGTTTGGTGACCTCTTCCAGGTAATTTTTCAATATTGAAACTTTAAAAGCGCAATTGTAAATAGTCTACCGTTGCGTTAAGGAGGGCTTTCCTTTGTTTATAAAATTGTAGTTCTAAAAACGCAGTTTTAGACTAACTGTGGTAATTTTAAGGAAAAAAGATCCTAGGGCTCGTCTCTGGAAAATTTTCAAAATTAAAGTCTTAAAAACGCTATCTATGGTTAGGGGACAAGCAGTTTTCTGAAACTGAAGTTCTAAAATCTCAATTGTAGCCGACCTTTGTGACGTTAAGAAAAAGAGTTTTCTTAAGCTCTCCCCGAATTTTCTCGATATTGAAGCCCTAAAAACCAAATGCAAGACGACTTTTTAATAATGTTGATGAGAGTAGGGAGGAGGGAGAAGGGCGCTTCTCTTAAATTTCCGAACTGCCATTCCCCGGCAATTTTTGGAATTGATGCTCCAAAAACGCAATTCTAGGCTTGTCTTTGATCGTGTTAAGGAAAGAGGGGGGAATCAGGGGCTCTCTGCAAAATTGCATTACTAGAAACGCGGTTTTAGATGACTCTTGATGATAAAGAGGGTGTCATTCTGGCGTTACAGTGGGGGCGCTCTCCTGGGAGTTTTCCAAAATTGAAGTCGCATAGCTAAAAAAGATGGATCACACACACCATCACAGATATTTTTCAGAAATCCTCAAAAATGGATTCAGCTATTCTGCAAACATCGAAAATCAGAACTCGAGAATTTTAACGAACGAATCCTTTTATACATATCAGATATGGAAGAAAGTAAATATGATTTACGAAAAATAATTTAAACACCTTAAAAACAGACTGTTCTACTTCCATCAGCGAAAACCAACATCACTGAAAGTTTTAATAAAAATCATCTAATGATAAATAGAAACAATCAGTTTAAAAATGGTAGAGAAGATGGGAGTAAAGTGAAAGGAAAAATTCTTCATAAGCTTGAGTTAGTTAATTCAGGAAATATATAAATTGTCGATTGGAGGGATACAAAATATGTAATTCAAACTTCGAAACTAGTTCTTATCGTTAGTCAAGGTGCAAATGAATCAATGAAAGACTAGAGCATACCGGTCAGAATCATTACATACAATAAAACATTTTTGTCCTCCCTCCCTCTCATCACTGTCACACTTATTCATCATGCAGAAATGTGCTTCTTCCAGAAAATTTATAAGATATTGAAAAGAAATCAAATCGTCTGATCCAACTCCATGCCGCCTGTGATGCTCCTTTTATTGAAAAAGAGACAAAGTCATTAAATTTTGAAAAGGGGGAGAACCAGGGCCGTCGCTATTTCAAAAAACTGGGGGAGGGGGAGGGATGGCGCTTTTGGCGGCACCTTATTTTTTTCAAACGCATGTTCGAATATGCAGAGAGAGAGAGAGAGAGAGAGAAGATTTGGCTTCTGGTTTAGCAGGGATAGTTAGACCTTAGTACTAGCAATATAAATAATCGTAAGGATAATATTCAGTCAGAATTAGTGGGTGTCACAGTGCTACCTTCTTGCATTATTTCGCAATTTGAAGACATAAAAACGCAGTTTTAAACTATATTTTAAGTTTGGGGGGAGAGGGGAGAGGAGTTCCAGGGGGGGATAGCCTCTCCCGATAATTTTTCCAAATTTAAGTTCTCAACACAACCGTACGTTCTATTTAATTATGTTCAGAAGAGAGGGTCCGGGGGCTCTCCCTCGGAAATTTTCAAGACTGTTATTTGAAACATACAGTTTTAGACGCTCTATGGTGATGTTAAGGGAGGAAGAGACTCGGGGTCATCGTTCTATAATTTTTCAAATGCAAACTTTAAGCACGCATTCCCAATTGTGAATTATTTGTGATTGTGACACGTTGGGCCTCTGCCCCGGGAAAAATTTGAAAATTGTAGTTCGAAAAATGCAGTTTTAGACGTACTATGGTGATATTAAGAGGAAAAGAGATGCGCCCCCCCCCCCCCCCCCCCCCCCCGAATTTTCCTTGAAATGTTGAAGTCTTAAAAATGCGATTGTAGACTTTTTTGTTAAAATTTAGTACAACCGCCAGTTTCTTGAAATCAAAGCTCCGAAAATGTAATTTTCCGCCAACCTTCGATGAAGCGGGGGGGGGGGGGGAGTTTTTAAAGGACCCGTGACCAGAAATGTTTCGTAATTGAAGCACTAAAGAGCGAGATTTAAGACATTTTTCGGTGATGTGGGCGAGAGAGAGGCATTCTCTCGAAAAAAATTTCCCTCCCGTAGAAATCACAATTTTGGACGATTTTTGTTAATGTTAATGGGTGGATAAATTCGAAGTCCTCCCCTGGCAAATTTTCAAAATTGAAATTCAATTAAAGCAATCGTAGACGATTTATAAATACTGTTAGAGGGGTAGAAGGTTTTGGAGATCTCTCCCCCCGAATAAATTCTCTAAATTGAAGCCTTAACAATGAAATTTTTGAGAATCTTCGGTAATATTTGGAGGACAAACAGTTTCGGGACATCTCTGGGAGTTTTTTTTGAATTAAAGTCCATAATACGAAATTTATTCGACCTTGAATAAGAGTGAATGATTAATTGAGAGGGCGTTTCTCGGAGGTTACTTTGAGAGCACTCTCATGGTTTTTCGAAATTGCAGTCCTAAATACTCAGATGTAGGCCATCTTTAATGACGTTAGGCTAAATGGTGGGGTTTGAGAACATTTTTCCAGAGTTGTTTCAAAACCTAAATTTTAATACACTCACTTCCAGGCCAGCTATTTGGAGGTAAAAAGAAGGGTTTGGAGTTCCCCGACTTTTCCTTTCAGTTTTGCAACGTCCCTCCTATCTTCATTGTCAATTTTTATTACTGCAAAACATATTGTGGTAATATATTCTTCCAATTTTCCTTTGCCAAACACGATTATTTGCTTGGATTTTCCATAACAAAACTTTCAATTTCCCCCCTAATATTTTTGCTTTCTTGCAGTACAAGCGTTTGCGGCCTTGGAAAAAGGACTTTTAACATTTTGAACAGATGTGGTAATTTTTTGCGGTACCTTAGGTCTCTATTCCCACTTCATTTTATTTTAAATATGCCACCTGCATCTCTTGATCAAGCTGTGATTTACTTACGATTTTTACAATCAAAAATTTAGAGCTTTTGGTGTGAGTATTCATTACAATACTTTGAATCTCTCTTTGCATTTAACTATTTTTTTCCTCTCTATTTCAAATTATTTATTTCGGCGACCCATACATTTTTCTCCACTTAGCAATGATTTTCAGGACAATATTTTGCACCAAAAAAAAAAAAAAAATATATATATATATATATATATATATATATATATATATATATATATATATATATATATATATATATATATATATATATATATATATATGTGGGAATGTTTCGGCGAACCCTATCCTATGGGCTGTTCTAATGAAGCTGTCCTATATATTTTTTTAACTGAAGAACCACGAAGCATAGTCTTGTATAACCAGGGCCACCGAGAGACAAGGCGTGCAACCATGTTAGTTTCGTCGCCTTTCCTCCCTCCCCATTATGCTAATTTTACGCTATGCACAATACCTTAATTTGAGCCGAGCCCATAGTTTCCGAGGAGCAGGCATACATACCTATTCTGCGACCTAGTAAAGAGTGTACTGTACTATTTTTTTTTCTTTTTTTTTTGCGTTAATAAAAATGAAGCGTACATTTCCGCGACTCTTAATAAAAGAGAATCATGGATGTTCCTAAATTATATTTTAAAATTACATTTTCTATTCAAAATTTTACAGAAAAAATACTTTTGTCACTATTATTTCAATTGTTCATTTATAATTACTATTTTGATTTTTTAAAACAATGAATAGTTTCCCTTCCTCGTCGTTCGTTTTTATCGCCAAAATGAAATTGGCGGCCCCACTTCTGAAAAACTGGGGGGTGTAGCACCCCCTCCCCCTCTTGAGGACGGCCCTGAAGAGTACGTGAAAAAAGTATTATTAATGCATCTATTTCTTGTTGAATAAGTTTAAATATTTTTTCTTTCCAAAATTCAAAAATTTCATGTTCTAAAGGAAAAAAAAATTCTGGGAAAAAAAATCCCCCCCCCCCAAAAAATTTTGATGGCGCGACTTGCGCCATAATCCCCCCCTGTGGGCACCCCTGGACTTGTCCATGAAAAGTGTAAATGAATCTAATGTGGCCAAATATATCGAAACAAATTTGGCAATTTCGATAACTTTCATAGATAACTGGAGTTGATTGTTCGGAGGAACCAAGACAGTGCTGAAGAGTTTGGAATAGTAATAATAAGAAGAATTTTTATAATAATAACAATAATAATAATAATAATAATAATAATATAATATAATATAATATAATATAATAATAATAATAATATAATTATTATTATTATTGTCATTTGAAAAGAATTATTATTATTATTATTATTATTATTATTGTGTTGTTGTTGATGTTGTTGCTGTTTTTGTGTATTTACAAAACGAAACTCCCAGAAATTTCTCTTTTCTCTAAACCTATTGTAAACTGCTACAGCATGTAACTGCAAGCTCATTAGCGCGTGAATAATCTACACTTCTCGCACAACCACCGCTCTTTTCGATTGTACCTCACACCAAAGTTAATTTTCTTACACAAAAGCCCACACGCAAAAGCACGTGATTTCCAAGTGGCTGTAATTTCATCCTCAAGAGCAGCCATCAAGAAAGGAACTTCTCTTCGAAAACAAAGGAGGGGTAATCTGC
The DNA here is from genome assembly GCF_026930045.1 of Uloborus diversus. Lineage (NCBI taxonomy): Eukaryota > Metazoa > Arthropoda > Arachnida > Araneae > Uloboridae > Uloborus > Uloborus diversus. The sequence goes on from NC_072733.1 coordinate 70,574,530, forward strand.
AGATGAAAAGCTGGGTATCGGTGTCTACAATCATTTGCAAAGATAGTGCGAAAGCGTCGACCTCGTCACATCCATTCACTTTTCACTTCCGCCAAAGAAAACTCCTAGGATTATTTAAAGTCGCTCAGTGAAGCGTAACGTCATAGAACACTCTTTGCTTGAGACTTAAAACATCTTGTTGTTGTCTGAATTGCGTCACAACATTGTTATTCAGTTTCATTCATGGAATGAGTTATCTTCTTTATGCGGTAATTAATACGATCGAAAAGGTTTTCGAAGAATTTTATGCAATGTGTTTCATTTTTGTTGTCGAAGTGGTGTGTCTTCAGTGCCAGTTTAAAGTGTGAGAAGTCAATGTTCTAAAACGCGTTGATATTAAATCCTCTCTTTAATGCAAAACAAAGATATTCATGTGGTTTTGCAACCAGAGCCGCGGAGTCGGAGAGTAAATGATCGACTCCAGCTCAGCTCCTGCTCAGACTCCTGGAATTTTAGAGCCTTCCATTACGACCCTGGCTACGACTCCACGACTTCGACCCTGATTCCTGCGCTCAGGCCAAGTTACGGACTCTGAGGGAAAATGACAGACTCGACCCCTTTACCTCAAAATCATTCCAACTTTGAATCAACAGCCCTCTTAGCAAGGTGTAGGGGAAGGTGGCCCAAAGCGGGCAGGTTTTCAAAGAGCACTTGAAAACTGTAGTTTTTGGATTTTAATCGCAACAATTTTGGTTTTATTTCCTAGCAAGGTTCTTGAACTTCAAAATAAAAAATGATTTTTGTATTAATTCAAACCCAATATTTATTTATTATCAAATTTGACAAACATTCGAAAAATCTGCTTTGCCCTACCAGGTAGCCCAAAGCGGGTAAGCTTAACTAATTGTGATTTTGTACATTTGCCAATCAAATATGAAGTTATAAATGATTAAAATAATTGACTAGCTACCTGCCATTATAAAAAAAATATATAAAAGTTGTACGTATCCAATTTAAAGTCATCACATTTGTTTATAATACATAAAGAAATAACTGATTAAATTAATAGACAGATTAATTGAACTAAAAAATAACTTTTTAAAGTTAAACATATCCTATTGAAATAGAAAATCTAAGTCAGAATACGAGTCAAGAAATTATGAATAAATGTATGATTAAATCCTATACCCGGTTTGCCCGACCCACTTAGCCCAAAGGCACGTTTTTTAACTCAATAATTATAATTTTAAATTTAAAAAAGAAACAAACGAAATGACTATCGTAGTTTGTAGCTGGATGGTGTCAGAATAACGTAATATTATTGACAATCAAAAAAATAAGCTGATCTTCGACTAATCACAAGTTACAAAACTTCAATTTTTTAAACAAATATATCATTTTTTTTATTTTAAGCCTGATTGCGCCATGCCGCTTCACTGCTTCTTCGCTGGGACTGATTAAAACTCGGGGGTGTTCATGTAAACACGACATGTGTATGCAATGCCGCTTACACACCATGTGGGGGCATACGAAGGCCTACCCGCTTTGGGCGATCTACCTGCTTTGGGAAAACCTTCCCCTATATGAATAGCTTAACACACTTCCCACCCCTCCTCCAATTGTTCCACCCTGAGAACATTCAGTTTATGGTTTCTACAGCAGATGAATAAAGCAAATATCCTGTAAACCCATGAGAGACTTATCAAAAAGACTATACTGCTTTACGTTACATTATATAGGGAATGCAGAAGAAGCAATAAGTTTCTAACTGATTCTTTAATATTTTAAACAATCTTTAATTTAAAAAAAAATCAGCAGCGTGCTTGAAGAAATTGTAGAACGTACCATAAAATCACATTAATCATTAGTTTTAGAAGTACCGATAAAATCAGTCAATCAAAATAAAAAGTTGTTTTATCTCTCTCCTAAATACGCATTTATTGTTTCGTGTATTAGGGCGAAAAAAAGAAACTTAAAAAATAATAATAAAGTTGAAAATTATTACTGAAACATAGATTGCTTATACAACAGCCAAAATAAGATATGCTACAAACCATAAATATTTTACAGACACATGTTTCGTTAAATATGTTACGGAAAATGAAGAAATTACTAAAACTAAACACTGTTAAAAAAAATGTATTCAAAAATGAAACTCTGAATGTATTCATTTTTTTTGAATACAATTGATTCAAAAATGAGTAAATGTGGCATCAAATACAAACATACGAGAAATACGAGTCATGAAATGAGTACATGTGTTTCTCAAAATTGAACCTTATTGATTCGGAGCTATATTGAGTAATGAAAGTATTCAAAAATGAGTAAATTTTCATTATTTTTGAATACCCATTTTTAACAGTGAACAGACCCTATCAATTACAAATGATGTCTGTGATAACTTATGCAATTCGTACTTGCAACAGGAGGAATTAAAGATCGAGGTTTTCCTTTAATTACATTTTTTTTTCAAAAACTGAGAAAAGCTCATAGATACTAGAGTTCAATACAATCACATTTCAGTACGCGTTTTTATAAAATTGGCAGAGCTTGTAATAAATCTTTTAAAACCAGACTTTCTGCATCAAAACCAAATTAGATAATGAAGGGAAGATAAGCGAAAGTTGTTGATACATTCTATGAAACATATTATTTTTATTTTGATGAATAAATTTTTTGACTGGGGAGTTTTAATAACATATCGTCGCCTCAGAACAACAGTAAGACACCTAATCCCAGGAATAATACTAAGATATCTTACTGTTTCTCTAAGGCGACGATATACGAAAAAAAAATCCACATGATGAAATTTCTTTTAGAGTTTAACAAATAAGACATATATGTGAAATTAATAGACCCAGGAAACATGCTGTAGCATTTTCAGTTCATTTAAAAGTGGAAGTAGGGTAAATCATTCACCGTCATTTTCGTATTAATATTTCTTTGAGCTAAACTGATAGCTGAAGAAAAAAATTCTACCAGAGGGAAGGGAAACCCGTAACGTTATTTCCTGATTCATTGCAATTTATTTCATCTATATTCTACTTCCAGATATTATTATTATACTCAATTTTAATTGTGTTCTGTTCTTGTTTAATGATTAATTTAAGATTTGTATTAAATTAACGAAAGACAAATGTCCACTAATATCATGATAGTAGCCATCTCCGCATTAGATTAGCCACCTCGGATGGATGAATGAAACCTCATTGAAGAAAAATGTTTTGATTTATATTTTCTTTAATTGAAGTCGGACAAAATATGTGACTAGGATATTCATGACCCTCGTACGTTTTTCAATCATTTCAACCTGGTTCGGCCCTTAATTCTGTGCCGTTTTCAAGCCAACTACAGGGACATACATTCATGCATATATATATATATATATATATATATATATATATATATATATATATATATATATATATATATATATATATATATATATACAGTCGGACTCTAATATGTAAGATTTATTAAAGCTAGCTTTTTTACTGCAATGAATGTTACACACACTTCAATTTAAGTAAGGGTGGCACCATGCAAATATCATATGGCAATATGTTATTTTTTTTACTACTAAATAAATATTAGATTTGTTTAGTTACTTCTTTCCACAAAGAATTTGAAACACTGATGGCGCAATGCTTGGAAAATGATCATACTCATTCTCCTGTTTAATCATACTAAATTTTCATTTATGATTTTTTGAACTAATGAATAACTTAATTGATTATTTTATTTTTGAAATTCTGACCTTCAAAATAGTTTCGTATTTAATTTCTCAGTTACAGAAAAAAAATATATTATTTTAATTTCACAAAAAATTACCAAGACAAAGGCACAATGAAAAATATTTCTTTTTAAATCTACATGACAAAATTTTATATTAATTTCGGAATGTAAAAGGAAGCATTTATTTATGATTACCTTATTATACATGAAGAATTAAGGAGAAAAATGACCATTTTTGATAATTATTATATTAAAGAGGCGTCTTAAGCGCGTTAAAAGATGAAAGACGCTATAAATTGCTTTAATTACACAACAATAAAATGTATTACTACAAAGTATTGATCACGCATCAATCGAGCAATAGACCGAAGATTGACCTTCTACACCACCTTATAAATTTTTCATGAACATCATCATTACAAGTTTCTAAATTACCTTCTAATTAGTCACCACAGAGCTAAATAATAAAATGGCGTTTTTTTTTCTAATATATAATGGAGTGAGTGCAGTGATGTACAAGAAACAAATCACTTTTAATCTGTCTCACACTTTTGTAAGTCATTCGTTTTGAGCAAACATAAATGTAATTTAATGCAGGGAGAATATTTTCAAGCATAGATGCATAAAAGTGGATTAAATGAGATTTCATAAGTATTTTTTACGACATCTTAAAATGAAAAATACGCTTCTTATTTTCATTGTTTATCAACTGTTTATTTCCAACACAGCACTCTCCACATATTACATAAATTACATGCTTATAAATAAAACACGAGTCAATGCTGGTTCCATAAACAAGGTACAGTAGTACCTCCTTTAAGGGACACCTCTGAATAAGGGACACCTCTATTTAAGGGACACTTTTTCTGGTCCCAGTCCCTTTGAATAGGCACCTCCATGTATTTACCTCTCATTAAGGGACACTCTATTTGAGGGACAGTCACAAAGAAAAATTACAAAAAAATAGTATGCATAAATGAATTAGAAATATCGAAATTATTGGAATTCAAGGTTTACTTTTTGTCCAAAAACTAACCGGTAGAAGTTTGTCTTTACATTAACATGCAAATAAACAAATATGAATTCTAAAATTTTAACATTCATGTTTTTCTCTTTCATCAATTTCTTTATATGGGCTCACCTCGACACATAATGTGCCACCTTCACAAGATTGCTATAGAAAACTTGAAATGTGATCACATCGCTTTTTGCATTTCAAAATACACATGACATCAAAGAAAAAAACAGGTAATGGATTAATTAAAAATTGCAATAAATGAAAATCAGTTACAACACTTTGATGCAACAAAATGTCTGATAAAGTTTGAATTTTTTTTCCAGTTTGAGTAATTCAGAATTTTATTCAACATATATGGTACATTTTCAGTATTTAATCTTAAATGCTATTAGTGTGCGTTCATTATGAAATTATTGTGAGTTAAGTACACAGTATGCATCAATTCATCTAGCTCCGAAGAAGGGACACCTCTATTTAAGGGACAAGGTGTCCGGCCCCTTTAGTGTCCCTTATTGAGAGGTTCTACCGTAGTTAATTGAAGTTAACGCATCATTATTCAAAAGAGCATTTAATTTTTACCGTACCTTTGAAAGCTAATTCATTGAAAGTCAAAAATTATTTACAAAAAATCTGTTGGCATAATACCAAATTTTATGTACTATTTTGTATCGAATAAACGCAAAACTCATTTTTTGATACGTCTATGAAATCGGTTTGTCAGAAAATAAAGCATAGGTTAAAGATTTTAAACATGCTCTTGCATTTAGATTATATTTCCTGGTTAGAATGAAAGTGGCAACATAATTTCGAGTTTTTGAAGGTTTTTGTCATCATTTTTGACATCTGAAAAAAAAAAAAATAATAATAACGCTGCGTAAATTTCGAAATAAAGAGATAGATTTGTATTTAAAAATACATTATTTTTTAAAATGCATCAAATTTTATCAAAAGTTACTTGTAACTTGTTTCCCAGTAATTTTAAGTGGGGGAATTTCACGGGTAACTGACTGACATTTTTGAAGCAAAACAATACATATTTTATGAGATTCAACTCAAAATATATGTTGTGCAAACGGTTTTTTGTCCTGGAACATTATATTTTTTAAGCTGAATTTAATTGTATAATTAAACTCCCGAAATACATTTTGGATGATTTTTAAATAGTTATTAAAAACATGGCAGCTGACTGACATTTGAAAAACAAGTATGTCAGTCAGTCACCATGCTTTTAACAATTTTTCTTAAATCGTCCAAAATGTATTTTGAAAATTTAATCATACCATTGAACTCACCCTAAAAAAATTCAATATTCCACAGGAAAAGTTTGTTTTTACAATGAATATTTTGCTTTGAATATTACAAAATGCGTATTGTTTTGCTTCAAAACTGTCAGTCAGTTACCCGTGGAATTGCCCAGTGTCTTGCAACACTCAAACTAAAATTTACGATGATTTTACGAAAAGAAAGTGAAATCCAGTTATGAGAGCGTTATGTTCCCTCTGGTAGAAAATTCTGGCTGTGAGTTCAGTCAGTGGTAATATGGAAACTAACTTACCTCACTGTAATTTTCACATGATCAGCAGTTTCAGTTAGTGGACAATTTTCGTGCGCTTCTAGTGGAAAATACAGTATTCCGTGGCAAAACTAGCACACATTTTTGAGGAACTAAAGAAATAACTCATACAAAATCCATACTTAACTCAACTTGATACATTTTTGACAAACGCCGCTATGATTGTATTACGTCCATATGTAAGTATGGCAGCTATTCAGTCGCGAACTAGGGTTTGGAGAAAAATACCTTGAATGCATCTTGATTTAGTGAATACATAATTGCATCTAATGAACGGGAAAAAGTGTACTAACGTAAGGAAGAGTTTTATGTTTTAAAATGCAACGGTTTAAGAAATTCTGAATACAAAAGAGTAAAAACAAAAAACTGGTAAAAACTTATCAATGTTTTTTGAAGAGATACGTACCATTTGCACAAAACAGGAATCTCTGTTAACTGAATGAATAAATCAGAATGTTAAGTCGTTTAAGTGAATCTAAAGTAGTATAAGACATTGGAACAACAATGGCATAAAATTGAAATTAAATTCAGAATTATTCAAGCAAGTTGTTTATTTAGCAAGCTTATTAATTTCTCATGTTGAAATAAGCTCGAATTTTAATCATTTGAGTCATATAATTCGAATGCTTGACGGTAAATATCACAGTTTTAATAGACTTCTCTTGGCTTTCTGTTAGCTAATTTCTATAAATATATTGTTAAGGCATTATTCACTACATCAGAGCTTTTTGCATTTCATCTGCAGAACTTATGCACAGCTAGTTTTCCTCAACCGTATCTTAAAGCTAAGCAGAAAACAATATTCAACTTAAAAGTAAGTTTACAGATTAAAAAATTCAAGTTTTAATTGAAGAATCGGAATAACGAGATCAAAAGCAAACAATAACTCCCGTTGTTCCAATTATTTTTTGATTTCATTCAATTTAAGTTTCTTTGATCACTTCTAACTCAGAGACCTTTTAACAATACATTCACTTTTGAAAGGATAAGACTATCTCCTGGGGAACCTGCTTCATATTAGTGTGAAGATCCCTCCTCTTGAACTTCTGTGCTTTAAGTTGAACCATATATTTGTTTGTCCCGAGTTAGCCAACACGAATTTTAAGTTATCGTCTTTACGCCAGGGCTAAGTCTCAACTACTAGTATAAACCAACAGCCCAGATATTACATCCAAAGACTATAGTTTTGTTCTTGTGGACTCATCAGTAAGGTAATTTCAGCTTCAATGAGAGGACTTCTGCCTCCAGCTCGGTTATTGATTATTCCGGACTGATGAGTTCATAAAAAGGACGAAACTGTAGTCTCTGGATGTCATAAGCGGGCTGCCGATATTGCTTGAACTACTGTCCGTTTTCGAAAATAAAGACCACCACTCAGGATATAGATTCCATTCTAAAAAGGGGCGTTAAGTTAAGGATAGGCACTATCTGCTGAACACGCTATTTTGCACCTTTTATTTCCAGGATTCCCACCCTATTTTGATAAAATAAGAGCAGACTTGACGCATGCACAAATTGGCACTAGGCCCCAGCTAAGGAAAACAGACAGTAACTTTAATGCTTCGCTTCTGACAACTTTATTTTAAAGGTTGGCATATATTGGGCTGCTCGATGTGAAGGTCAATACGACTCGTTCTACGGAGTAAGAAAAAATAAATAAATGAAACATTTAACTTTCAGAGCAAGTAGGTCAAAGTATAAATCATTAGTAGAAATAAAATGAAATATAGACTACACACTCATCACAAAAACGTGAAAAAAAAAAAAAAAAGCGAAACAACTTGTGCAGATATGTTTTTTTCCCATCAATAATTGTGATTTACTAGGTTATTCCGTGTCCATTAAGTACATGAAAGACATTCCAAACAACTTTATTCATCTCAAAATTATTCTACTTTATTAGACTTATTTGAGAAAAAAAATGTATGACGCATGCACAAAACAGACGGTAAAAAATTTTCATTTCTTTACGTAACTCACATATGCAGGATAACTTCAACACCAGATCAGTATAACAACTGCAACAGACGAATCAAATTGCTTTAGCTCATATTAAAAAAAAACACTTAATAAAATAGTGGAAATAATAACTCTGTTTAAATCATTATAGGGAATAGCATAGAAACACTCAATGGAAATTCGTTCATCTGTGACCAATAGGGTCGGTCTCGATAATGAATACATAATATAGTTAGTTGATGAGAGTTTTACAGAGCGCAGAGCGGAACGTTATTCCGGATTTTAAAAGAAGAGTAAAATACAGGGTTTAGTTTCATAGCTATCGATTTTGCGTCACATTTTCAAGAGACTCCTTATAAAGAAATGCTCTACTTTGACGTCATTCGAATGGGTAGTTGATCACACCAAAACATCTATTGAACTCCTTGAACTGAACATAGGGCTGACCGACCGCTGTGAAATACACTGCAGTGAATACACAAGGAAATGGTTTTTATGAAATAAGACTTCAAAAGTTTTATCTTTGTTGAATTGACCATAGTAACTTTCTTCTGAGCAATCCCGTAGTTACAGACTGGCAACCAAGGAAGGGAAATTGCCCGTGTCGGTTTAAAAAAGCTTCAAATATTTGTTTAAATTGTGGTTATACACTTCATATGATGGCAGGAAAAAGATAGTTATTTTTGCAAAATACTTAATACCATAAATTAAAAACATCAAAAAAAAAAAAAAAAAGCACTGTAACGGACTAAAACAAAAAAATTGCCATCGTTTCGACATACTATTATATCTATGCCAACTACGTATACAATAACTGATATTTATTTCTGAAAACTAATGGTAGATTTACACAGCCCGCTTTGCGCATGCTATGTTTCTTTGTCAGTTTCCAGCGGAGAGATTATTTTTTAGATCGTGAATTAAAATATTGCAAGCTATTTGAAGAAGCTAAGCAGTACATACATTGTTTTTATGACATAGTAGAAGATTCAAAAAAAGGTTAAAAGTGTGCGTTCAATGCAGTCGAAAAAAGCTAATATTGGTTAGGAACTGCCTACATAATTGTAAAATAACACAATTATAAGGACTAAACATTTTTGTATTTGTGCACTTTAGAAGTGTTCTTTTTCCTGCCTTACTTCCCATTCCCCCCCCCCCCATCAAAAAAAAAAATAATCTGAAGCAGTTAATGTCATGCACCAAATATTAGTCTTTACACATGCTAGAATTTTTGAAAATGAAATTGTGCTTAGGTGTTTAATTACTGGTTAACGTTTATGAAGGTTAAAGAGCATAGTTATAACGCAAAAATTTGCTAAATAATTTCATATGCACGTTTTATGTTAACAAGGAACAACATTTGCAATTTGAAGACGTGATCTTCAGGAAAATAAAAAGGAGCGGTCACAAGGTTCAATTAAGGTCCTAGAACGTACGTAAGTAGTGACCAATCCACCATCTTGGATATAAACGCCGCTTTCTTCCTATGTTTACTACGCGCGGTTTGTTTCTCGACTGTGGTGTTTCTTGACTGGGGATTAACATGGAATACTTATGAACTTCTAATACGGGGATATCTTTGAACCATTTCGATAAATTTTTCACCACTTCATTTTTTTTTTTTTTTTTTTTTTGTATGCAGTCGAACCTCGTTAACGCGAAACCCACCGGACCATAAAAATTAGTTCATGTTAACTGGGTTTCATCTTAACCGATAGATGAGTAAGTGATTGTTAACTCATGGGATCAAAGAAGTATAACTATGTGAAACGATATTTCACGTTAAGCGATTTCGCGTTAAAGAGGTTCGACATTATTTGACTTGAAACTGAAGAAGTTTCAATGCTACAAACTGCTTGCTGATAAGATTAGAACACAGTTTTTTACTTTTTTTTTTTTTTACAAAATGAGTTTTTAACTGTGTACACAGTTAATTGCATAATCCAATAATTCTGAAGTTCCTGTTTGAAAAGCTGATCTTGAGCTCTGACTAGCACTTGTTTAAATCTCTCGTTCTCTAAATTGTAATATTTTACTATGCACAATAAGTTATAAAGGTTTTGTAAAGTAATATTGTAATGCAAGTGGAGTTTTTAAACAGTCGTAAATTTCACTTTCCTGGTTCAAAACAAATGCACTGTTTTTATTAAAATAATTTATTTTACATCACATTTCTCACACAGCTCAAAATTACCCCCAAATGGCCGAATAATTCTGAACCTGGTTAATAATTTATTTTAAATAGTTGTAAAAGGATCTTTCAGCTGTGGATAAAAATATTACTTTAGAAGTGTTGATTCAGTTTTCTATAAGCTGATGTAATAACATTGTTAACAGTAAAGAGAAATATTATCCTGAATGATTGAAAATACTTAATTTACGCGGAAAAAATCTCCATTCGCAGTGAATTAGGATTTTTTTTTAATTTGTTGACAAGTCACACGTAAGCGTGACTTGTCAACAAATCTCCATAAGCATATTGCAAACGTATTAATTCCCCATTGAACCTAAAACACCTATTTAAAAATGAATAGAAAATGAATATTACTTCAACGCGTAACTGAAGAGAAAAATCATTTATGAAATCTTAATCTTAATGGCCGTTAAAAACAATAGTACTCTGTTATTTCGAAAAACGAGTATGACCTAAGAAAATATGGCATACTGTTCACAAAACTCTATTGATGGTTAATAAACACTTTACCTGAAACAATAGCTTTAATTCCCGGCCAATACTAAACGACAAAGACACATCAAATAGCAAAACATACACGAATGCACGAAGAATCCAATATCTCATCATTTGTTTCACTTCCCATCTCAGATTAAAGATGTAGTCATGTAGACCCATTGTTCGTGAAATATTTTTCCACTTCGCTTTCGCTGTCCGAGTTTATCGTGCGGTGGGTGCAAAACAGTTTTTCTTGTGGCCAATGACCCATTCAACTGTCTTTAAATACAGCTCGCGTATCATCGTCCAGTTGTAACGGGAAACGTCGATATCTGAGGGGCTGCGCATGAATTAAACCTCTTCAAACTAGAAACAATTTCTAGGGAAGTCTGATGAAGTTAGGATAGAAATACATGATCTGTGTTTTTCGCTACGTGTGAAATTGACGGCTGTTTCAAAATTAATTGCAGTTTAAATTTGCTTCTGAGAACGTTCACTTTGTGGTCCCAAGACACTAAATCAACTTTCAATTTTTACTGCTGGGATTTCATCAAAGATTTTGAAAATATTGTGTCTTTAACCAGGGATGCCTTTCACGAACGATAGCATTCAATAAATATCAAAATATAAAATTTCAATTCAGTTAAGTAAGCAAATCAAAATGCTTACCTTCTTTATCTTCTTTATGCCATACGTCGTGTCGGTTCTTTCTTACGTCAATAGGTGAGTTAATTCTATACTGAAAACTTAGACTCATAATAAATCAGAGGCCTGAAAAAGGACTAGACAAAACTTCTATTAACTAACTATATTACTATTTTACATTTATGTACAATATTAAGACTATTAGAAAATTCGACAAACATAATCTAGGAGATTCCACCGCACAGCTCGTGGTTCGAAGCATCACTTGAATCTGCTAAAAGTTCGGATGGAAAAGTTCTAAGAGGTCAAACTCAAGTGGATCTCTGAGGGAAAAGGGGGAGAGAAGATCGAGTGTTCGTCACATACTCCCCCCGTTGAGTTTCGCAGGTTGAAACTCAACCCCAGTCGGATGAACAGTTCAAAAGATCCGAACGTCTAGGAGCTCGTACCACTCGTCCAGACCTGGTTATCCTGGGAGGATCATGATCATGTCCATTAGGTCCAGGTTGTGTTTTAGGTTCATCACCGATTGTCTCAGTTTGATGTTGATTCTCAACACACTCTCTGAAATGACAGCCAGTTTCCCGGTTCACTTCCAATGGATATAATCTCTGTATTGGACGAAGTGTTTCCCCATATCTTGTTCGTAGTTTTACTAGGCGTATTACACCGTCTTTACCCGGAAATAACTCTATAATTTTCCCTAATGGCCAGTTTATTCTTTTTTCATTTGTTTCTATCAACACGATATCACCGATCGACAGTTCTGTGTATTTCCTTCTTCTTGTGGCATGATTTCTCAGCTGTCCTAAATACTCTGTCCGAAACCGTTTTCTTAAATCTTCTCGGACTTTCGTTCGATAAACGTATCTTCTTTGCAAGTATGCAGAATCTATGTGATCCAGATCTGGGACACTGCTTTCTTTCAAGTCTCGAAAAAATAAAGCAGGTGTAATAGGTTGTAGTTCAAGATCTTCAGATACATAAGTTAAGGGTCGACAGTTCAAAACATTTTCACAATCACAAAGAATTGTATAAAGTTCTTCGTATTTTAATGATGCATTTCCTAAAACTTTCCGGAGAATATTCTTCATTAAGCCTATCATCCTTTCCCAAAATCCTCCCCACCAAGGAGAAGCAGGAGGAATAAATTTCCATTTAATTCTATTAACATTATTGTCTTTGACAACTTTATCCCAATCAATTTTTTTTAAGAAAGAACTTGCACCAATAAAATTACTACCATTGTCAGTATACACAACTTTCGGTCTTCCTCGTCGGGCTATGAATCGACGAAGAGCCAATAAAAAATTATCTGTGGATAATGCAGAAACAAGTTCCAGATGAACAGCACGATACACAGCACAGGTGAATAAAGCAATCCACACCTTTGATCCGTTTTTCAAAATTAAAGGAATAGCTAAATCAATTCCAGTTACTTCAAAAACTTCAGCATCCTTGACACGATCTTCTGGCAAAGGAGCGTGTTCAGCAGCAAGAGGCTTTGAATCATGCCGTTTGCATATTACGCAACTTCTCAAAATGTTGCGAATAGTTCTACGACTCTTCAAAATCCAAAATCTTTCACGTAATATTGCCATCAAAGTTTGGATCCCACAATGTAGGGACTGTTTATGTTTTTCCATGATTAATTTAGAGACGATTGGGTGTTCAGATGGTAGGATTACAGGTGTTCGAAAATCTTCCAAGTCTTGTCTCATTAATAGCCGCGATTTAACCCTTAGAATTCCTGACGAATCTACAAATGCCTTTAAATTTCGAATACGTTCATCCTTCTCTGATTTGAAGCAGGTTTTCTGTACGATTTTCCAAACAATGATTTCAGCTGTTTTTATTTCTTCAATTTCTAAATCTTTTGATTTTCTTCTTTTATCTTTCATTCTACAATTGTTAACAAATCTTTTCATCCAAGCCGTGACTCTGATTATTTTCTCGTACGAAGAGATATTGTTATAGAATTCGTCACTCTTCTGATTCAAAGACGATACTATAATCTTCTTCTTTTCAGCACTTATGTTATTTTCATCTGGTGAAAGCGCGAAATTTGGCCATTTATCTCTCGAGTCTCTTAGCCATGCAGGTCCTTCGTGCCATTGTTCCTTCAGTAAGTTTTTTACCGAGCATCCTCTTGAGGGTAGATCAGCAATATTTTGTGCTCCTGGAACAAAATTCCATTCAGATGTTTTTGAGAGTCTTCTAATCTCGCTGACTCTGTTGGATACAAAAATCATCCAAGGGCCTTCTTTCGTAATCCAATACAGAGCGTCCATGGAATCACTCCAGAAAAATGATTCAATTCCTTCCAAACTCAAATCTGTCTTCACTGAATTGGCCAATCTAGCTCCAATATTGCATGCTAGCAGTTCCATCCTTGGAATGGATATCCTTTTTAATGGAGCAACTCTAGATCGAGCTTGAATTAATTGGCAAGTGACTTCAGAATCGTTTTCTACTCTTAAAAATACACACGCAGCATATGCCAATTTTGACGCATCACAGAAAGTGTGGAGAGTCAGCTTCGATTCACTTAGATCTAAATGAGAAAGTCTACGTGGAATTTTTAAATATTTCCGTTCGGATAATCCCTTTTTCCATTTTTCAAATTTTTGAATTATTTCTTCCGGTAATTTTGAATCCCAAGAGATTCCTAATTTCCAGCATTCTTGAAGGAGCAATTTTGGCATTAATGTTACTGGGCAAGTGAATCCTATTGGATCGAATATTTGGTGAGCTACAGACAGAATTTTCCTCTTTGTAATTTGTTCATCTTCGTTCCCTGTTTGGATCAGTTGGCAGGATAAGTAATCGTTTTCTCTATCCCATGCTAAACCTAACACTGGTACTTCCTTTTCTTCGTCGGCAATAAAACTATCACTGACCGGTTCTTCTATTTCAGGTAGAAAAGTATTTTTCCATCCACGTAAATCAAATTTAGCTGGTTTTAGAATTTTCTGAGTTTCTGTTCTAAAATGTTCCAATTCAGCGACCGAGTCCACGCTTGCAACACAATTATCAACGTACAATGAATTTTTTAGTTTCATTGCAACAGTCTTAAATGGCTCTTCTACTTGATCTAAAACATGATTCAAAACTGCTAAGAGTAAAAATTGGGAGCTTGAAATGCCGAACACGACCCGGCAATGCCTATAGGTGACTTCTTTTTGGGGATCTCCTTCCTTCCACCATATGAATCGTAGAACGTCTCTGTCGGAATCATTTAAGGCTATTTGTAAAAAGGCCTGCTTGATATCCGAAATAACTCCGATTTTCCCCCACCTAAATCGGTTTAGAATAGCGGGGATCAGCTCAATAAGGTTGGGACCTTTTTCAACACATTCGTTTATTGATACGGAATTTCTTGTCTTCGCGGATCCATCGAATACAGGACGCACTTTAGTGGTGGAACTATCTTTAAACACTGCTCTATGAGGCAGATAATGTGTACCCAGACCCACAGGATCAGCTTTCTTTTGGTCAACTTCCTCAATGATGCCTTCTTTTTCCCACTGGTAAAAAACCTCTTGATACTCTGTTAATCGATTCTGCGATTTTTGGGACCTTACTGTACGCTTGAGTCTTTTCCGAGCTAACTCTTTGTTGTCAAATAAAGGAGGGTGTTGATCTAACCAGGGTAAATTAACCTTGTATCTTCCTGTACTGTCCCTACTAACTGTTTTTCTGAAATGTTCTAAGGCAAGCTCTTGGGTTTCTATTTGAGTACGTTTCGTACAATCATCCTTAATTCCCAAGGTGTCTAAATTCCAGAGATCTGTAATCTTCGCATTGTTTACATGTAGTGACAATACTAACATTGAACTATTTGTTTCTGTGGTTTCTATATCAGATTTACCCATGATAGTCCACCCTAGTCGAGTTTCTACCGCAACCAAGCTTCCTGAAATATGTTTTATATTTCCTGTTAACAATTTACCAGCGTAATCAGCACCAATAAGCAAATTAATTTCGTTAGGATTCTTTTCATGCAAGCAGGAATCTTCATTTATCGCTGCATCACTAAGTTGAATATTCATATCCTTCAATCGTTTTAAATAATGAGGATCAGTCATTTTAGGCAGAGTAGCACAAATTTTCTTTTGATCTAAAACTTCTAATTCAAAGTCATAGTTTTCATCAATATTTGACAGATTAATGAGGTATCGTTGATGCGTTTCCGCATGTGTAATTCCCCCAAATAACCCATGACTCACGTATTCCTCTCCTAATGCAGTTAATTTCATTTTTCTTGCAGCAAATTTTGAAATGTAAGACCTTTGGGATCCCAAATCGATAATTAGTCTTAAAAAATTTTTCAAATTATTTTCTTTAATGTACACAACTAAAGTTTGAAGATAAACTTCCCTAGAGCATTCGTTATTCGCAAGTGTTGTGTTCTCATTTATTTCAGAACGTTTGTTTGGTTTATCTTCATTAATGTCGGAGCGTTTATTTTCATCCCAACACATAATGTCAAGATGTCTTTTCCCACAAATATTACATTTAACTTTCGCCTTACATGAAGCACTCAAATGCCCGATGCCCAAACACCGAAAACAAGAACCCTTTTTAATCAGCATTGATTTCCTTTTTTCAAGTGGCAAGCTTTTTGCAAAACCACAATTAATGCTAGAATGCGATGCTTCCCGGCAAAAAAGGCATAATTTAGATTTTGAGTTGTTATCGTATGCACATAATTCACTAGCAGTAGGATTTTTTATTCTTTCGATTTTAGCTTTATTTCTTGGGCCACTCTCCGATGACCTCCTGTGGTTTACGACTTCATTTCCGCGCGGGGGGAAAGAATTACCACATGGCCGTGATGATTCGGAAAAAGTTTTGGTTTCATTTGGCTGAGTTATGAGTATCATGCGTTCGCGAGATTCCACTTCTCTCTTTAGAAAATTAATTAGGTCGGTAATTTTATTCTCTTGCGCCTCATGGTTTTTGTTAAAGTCCAAGGCCAAATCGCCTGGAATACTTCGAATTAAAATGGGAAATAATAATGTTCCGTAGCTATCTGGCTCAATTCCTAGACTTTTTAATGCGTTAATTTCAACTTGACATTTATCATACAATCTTCTTAAAGCAAGAACATTTCTAGAGTTTCTACAACTTTCTAAACTAAGTAAATTCGCCATGTGCCTGTCGATAATCAATTCTTTCTTTCCGAAACGCGATTCCAATATTGAAATAGATTTAGAATAATTTTCTTCCGTTATTGATAAACCAGAAATGGCCAATTCCGCATCTTTACATAAATATGACTTTAAATAAGAAAATTTCTCGACATTCGATAGGTTGTAATTTTCATGAACGGCAGTTTTAAACCTTGACCAAAATTCTGGCCACTTACAAATATCACCATCAAAGGTTTCAATAGTGAGCCGCGGAAGTTTTACATATGTCGGCGAAATAGTTAAATCTGGTTTTGGGATGTTAACGCTAGCAGTTGTATTCTCGTTAAATTCTGTATTCAGGTGGTTAGACTGAACAGTCAATTGATTTAAATTCATGTATTTCTTTGCTTTGAATCTCCAGGTTATTATTTTTTCTCGATATTCTTCTGCTGATTCTAGTTCCTTATCTACTTCCGTAGGAGACCATAATTGTTCTAGATCTGAATCCACCAATTTAAGCGATTCAAATTTATCATTCAATTGTTCTAAGAAAAGATCAAGTTCGCTATCTTCCGTTACTTCGGTTTTCTTAATTTCTATTTCAATCTTGTTTAATAGTTTAGTAACTGAAGATCGTAATGTAGTTCTTTTTCTTTTCAGTAATTCAATGTGTTGAGCGTTCTCAATTGATTTTGGTGTCGCGTTCTGAGCCATATTGCAGCCGCTTATCAATTTCAATTTTACTACAATATTCAAATTATTATGCAAAATATATCATATATAATCATTCATCTCAACATTTAAAATATGATATTCCAATAATGCAATTATATCATATATGATCATATGTCTCAAAATTTAAAGTTATGATATTCTGTGCAACTTTTAATTAGTTTTGTCGTCAGACCTCTGATAACTGATCGATACTTCTTTAATTCTTCAAGTGTTGACATGTTTAAATAATTAATTTAACTGGTCAAATACAAAATTATTCAGAATTACAAATAATATTCAAAGAGTTATCAATTTTCAAAATATGTATAATGCAAACAATTTTCTAGACTTTCAAACATAATATCTGTAATCATTTAACTCCAAGAATTTTATTTTCGAAGACGTGTAATTCTTAAACAGTTGCAATTCAAATTTCAAATATAATATTTTCAAATATTTCAAAATTCAACAATTCAATTATTAACCACCTAAGACGTCCCTGTTCGGGCGCCAGTAAATATTTCACGAACGATAGCATTCAATAAATATCAAAATATAAAATTTCAATTCAGTTAAGTAAGCAAATCAAAATGCTTACCTTCTTTATCTTCTTTATGCCATACGTCGTGTCGGTTCTTTCTTACGTCAATAGGTGAGTTAATTCTATACTGAAAACTTAGACTCATAATAAATCAGAGGCCTGAAAAAGGACTAGACAAAACTTCTATTAACTAACTATATTACTATTTTACATTTATGTACAATATTAAGACTATTAGAAAATTCGACAAACATAATCTAGGAGATTCCACCGCACAGCTCGTGGTTCGAAGCATCACTTGAATCTGCTAAAAGTTCGGATGGAAAAGTTCTAAGAGGTCAAACTCAAGTGGATCTCTGAGGGAAAAGGGGGAGAGAAGATCGAGTGTTCGTCACAATGCCAACGAGAAAGGGGGAGGGGATTCATTGCACAGACTGCGCCTTTGTTTTTTTTTTTTTTTTTTTTTTTTTTTTGAGGGTACTTTTAGAGAGAATATTTAATTATCACTTTGGGAGGCTTTCCTTTTGGAAGATTCGCCATTGTCCTTGGGAAGGGGAAGCCGGCCCCATCCCTGCTTTATCCATTGATTTTAGTACATATTTAAAAAAAACAAAGTATTTAAAGTATAAACTGGTAATGATAATGATTTTTTATTAATATGGGATACATAAATTAAAAAATCAAAGTAATTAATACATTTTCATGTTCTCAGTTAGAAAATTTAGATAATTCTAAAAGTTTACGTACTTAAAAAAAAAAAAAGAAAAAAAAGTCGTTTAGCTAAAACACAGATTTTGATGCTGCTTATCTTTGTGTTCAAAAAGTAGTAAAATAGAGCAATATTGTGACATATGAACAAGAAGTTCTTCCAGTGTACCAACATCGATTAACTTTAAGTTCAAAATTATTTAAAATATTCTTTTTCGACAGTTAAAACACTTAATATCTAAACATTATAAAAAAACATTTTTGCAGAAGAAAGGAAACTATTTCCTGTTATACAAACGATATCAAGTTCATTTTCTCAATCTCAGTTCCAACTTCTGTGAGTATTTCAATAATTTCTAACTTTCGACATTGTTCAACGTGCATGAAAATGTGGAAACTAAACTAAAAGTTACTCTCAATTCAACAAATATTGGTTGAATAAAAAAAAAAAAAAACACGCAAACAAATAGCGAAAGAACAAAATGTCCTGGAGCCAAGAGCTACCAAACAAAAAATGTCTTGTTCGAATTCAACTAGTGCTTTGGGACGGGGAGGGGACTGAAAGACCGACCAACATACACACAGTCTCCTATCTTATAACTCTACAACAAAAATTTCCTTTCTTTTCAATAACTTTCAAACTGCTTAGTTTATTTTTCTTTTTTTTTTTTTTTTGTGCATTGTCTTTACAAGAAAGTAAGTAACTTAAAAAAAGGGAGGGGGGATCTAAATGACGTTATAGGGTGAAGACCCTATGAAAATATTCTTTTACTTCTTTCGTGCAAAATTTTTATTTCAAAGTTTGCACAAAAATCATTTGTTTTTGAATTACTTAAAAATGATTCGGAGGCAGCGATATAAATCAATATAAGTTAAATACATTTAGTACATTTAGTTTAATATAAATTTAATAATTCGTTATAATAACAGAAAATATTGTTTTGCAGAATGTCTTTACATCTACAAACTTACATCGTCCTGTAAGCTTATCGATGTAAGACTAAGCATTGAAAACGGTTGCCTTGAACCCAGAAACATTTGTATGCATTTTTTCTCCTATAACTAGATTTATATCGTTGTTTTACCAGATTATAGGTGACACGTTTATTTACTGTCATTTAAAAACTGAAATGCATTAAAAATTCCAGAGAAAAAAAGTCTACTGTTGTGGGAAATAAAGTTTCTATGAGTCATTACGCAGTAAGGACGTATCCATTTCAATGTAAACGAAGGGGTTGGTCCGTTATTTAGGGAATAGCCAAGGGGGATCCCCTCCCATCCCCCCTACGATTTTGGAAATAATGCAATTATTAACTTGTGCATATATGTTGTTTTTCTCTAGAAAATGTATTAGTTTATACCACCTTTGCCCCCCCCCCTCCCTTACGCACACATACACTGGAAAAATAAAAATTGACACACTTGGAGGAGGAACTTTTCTAAATTTAAACTTTTTCACTTTGTTTGGGAAACTTATTTATATGTAACAACGTACTTTTCAAAAGAACGAATACTTTTTTGCGGGGAGTTTGTGGAAAAGGGCAGCGTTTTTGGCGCTGTATTACTTAGCGTTGACTTCATAGCAGTATTGCGGTACTAACCCAACAAAACGCGAAGAATCAAACTCATCGAAAAATTGAAGCAATCGCCAATAAGTAAATTATAAAAAAAATTCTCTTTTTTTTTTTTCATTTTCTTTGAATACATTTTATTTTGATAAGGTGGAAGGAGGGGTGCAGCTGCTCTCCCTCGTCTTCCTCTGGATATGCCCGTGTTACGCAGGAGTTACTCACAGTTGAACCCGTTCGGTTCACGTTGAAACGGACGGTCAAGGATTCTAACTTCTCATTATATTTTCACTTTCTCATGCTTAGAATCGTAAACAACTTTTCTTCAAACAAAATCTTTTTTTTTTTTTTTCCAATTTACGAAGTTTTGGAAAATCAGTCATCGAAAAACACTCACAAGCTCAATGGTCTCAAAAGTCGTCTTTTCTTTCTTTTCGTTTTCTTTTTTGTTTTTACTGATATGAAACCCTGGTTAAGAGTTTTGTTTTAGCTATACGGAAAAGGTGATTTTAGTGTTTATTGTTTTAAGGAGCTTGTTAAAATTTCCCATTTTTGAAAATGTGCGAAATAATAGACAAAAATGATCTTATTCCCTATTTTCCGAATATTCTTTTTTTTTAACCTTTCCTGTTTCTACGCCTTCAAGTAAAAAGAAGTTTAAAAGTTTTTTAAATTTACTTAAGAAATAATATGACATCAGAAAAGCTTTCAGATTTGCCATCAACTCTACTGAATCCGAAATCTTTATTAATATTTTATAATATAGGCAGAAAATTTGAGTTATTGAAAAAAAGTAACAATTTTCAAAAGTAAAAATAAATGCTGTGTTAAGGGAAAATTTCACTTCTACAAGTTTTAATTACCTACGTTTTGGTGTTTCGCTTCAAAAAATGTTTTCTTCTACAATTTTATTTTATTTATTAAAGTAAACGATTTCTGTTTCACAACCCTCTTACGTAAGGGGGTTAAGGGGGTTTTAAATTACAATTGGAGCCAAGTTCTTTTTTAAGTTTCGAGTTACTTCTACAGTCTAGTTGAAAATTAAAGTAATTATCTGCAACGAGACCACCATAAGTGAGATTTTTGGTGTAAGTGTGATTTATCTTGTTATAAATTATAAATTACGGGAAATATCCAGAGTCCCAGCTAAAAATAATCTTCTGAAAATCTGCAGAAAAAAAAAATTTTTGAAGTATTTTTCAAGATTTCTGCAGATTTTTTAAAAATGAACAAAATCTGCATTTTGTCTTCAAAATAATCTGCAGAAAATCCACACAAAAAAGTTTTCTGTTTAGTTTTCTCTTAATATTCTGCAGATTTTTTGAAGAAAAAAATCTGTAAATTTTCTTCAATTAGATCTACAGAAAATCTACACAAAAAATTCTCTTACAGTTTTCTTTAAATAGTTCGCACGTTTGTAGATATTTTATGGTCATCAAAAAGAAATCTGTATTTCAATTTAAATTATTTTTTTCAAATTTTTACTACACAGCATAAAAGTTTTTCAAAATTTTAAATTTTTTAATTTTTTTTTTCAGTTTTCAGAAAATTAAACATGATGCTTTGTTTTTCTAATTTAAATCCAGTAATAAATAACTTAAACTTTTCCCCCAAGGACTTTGATTCATATTTTGATAACTTAAATTAAAATTTAAAAGCATTTCAACACTTCTGAAACATTTACCAAATAAAAAATATATGTTTATTGTATTAAATCAATTTTAATATATGTGCATGGTTCAAATGAAATAAAAGTGAAATTACAATACATCATTTTTTTGTTGTTGAAAACAAAACGGTATTGAATAACGCAAGTTATTACATGGTTTGAAAGGGCTTTCAAAAATGTCAATTTCAAGAAGGATACGGATTTGAACAGAGTCAAATTTCTCTCACTTGGAGAAAAATCAGGAAATTGAAATTAAATAAGAACAAATATGACTTGAAATAATGTTCTCCAACGGCATTCCGCCGTCCCGATTACAAACGCACCGAAAGCCAAGCTTCTGCGGAGGCCCCGGTCCGTCCTGTACTATGCGGGTGCCACACAGGGCTACGAGAGTAGGTGACCGCTAGGCCAGGTGAAGCGCATTGTTTTTGCTCCGCCACGGAAGCAAATAATTAGGGCAATTTCAAGTTTCATCATTGGAAACCCATGAAAAAATATTGGATTCATGCCCCGGTTCACAAAAAGGTAAGACACTTTAAAATTCAACAATTATAATTCAATTAAATTAACTTTTATTTAATAAGTGTATAGTAGATTAGGGTTAGTTTGAAATTGTTATGCCTAATCGGAGGTTTTTAATTTTTGAATTTTTTTCTTTTTCACCGATTGACTTAAAATTTTGAGCGAACATTTACGTTGTCAATATCTATTAATAAAAAAAATTGTGTTACGATGTCTCAATAATAACCAGCCTAATTAACTTAATTACTTTCCACCACGTGGTCGATTTGGGGGAATTTTGCGAAATTTTTTATTTTTACAAATAGTTTTATTTTTTATTTCATCTTGAAACTTTATTATAATTTTACAATTGTGATGGTGCTTGTACTGTGCATTAGAAGTAGGTTGAGCCAAATATGGTTATTACTGATTTGTTTGGTACATTAAAATGCAATTATTAAATATATATGATGATTTGATTTCCTTTTTTGCTGTAATGATAAATTGGTAGATTTTCAAAGAAGTACTACATGCACAAAATAACACATGAAGCATAAATTACAGACAAATATTTAATTGTGAATATAAACATATCATACAGTCAGATTAGTTATTATGATATATTAGATAAGTGATCGTATAGTTTAGTACATACATTATGTTAGCCGCACGAAAATATAAACTATTGGGAACGGTTATAATGAATCAAATATCAGATTTAGAATATTCTTATTTATCTTTCGTTTGTCAAGAATTACATGATAAAGATATAACTTTAAATATATGCAGTTATGAGATCTCAAATATTTTAATCTTAATTACTCACATTAAATGATGAGCGGGCCCGCTATTGCACTGGTGAATCTTAGCCAAGGTATAATATTATGGTAGAGGTTGTCATATTTGTTGGAGTCCAAGTGATTCGCCGATTCGGAATTTTAATACAGTTCATTTAATAACGTTATTTTCGTTGTTCCTCTTGTTGGTGTAATATTTGTTGGAGTCCATGAGATTCGCTGATTCGGAATTTAACACAGTTCATTGTGCTTCTTGTTGGAATTCATCATTAATCGGATCTTCCTTGATTTTTTCAAGTATTACTTCTCATCATGGACTGGACGAAAAATTTGATTCATTCTTCCAACGTAATTAAATTCTTAATGTATTGAATAGATTAAAAATAAGATGATGTTCAGACTGGAAACAGCGAGACTAAACTAGACTACATATAATATATAATAAAATATATAACATGACTGCATCATCTGCCTTTTATACCCGGGCGTGGACAGCAAGTCCAGCCCCGGGTCGTTAACTCTTCAACAACTTGTGTCACTAACGGAACTTTTTCGAAAAAACTGTAGAGCTCGTTGGGGGTTTACCTATATAACCTTCCTTTTTAGGCAAACCCCGCTCAATGCCGCTTCACAAGGGCAAACATCGCATTGCAGACATAAAGTACATTCCAGACGTGTTCCCCCTCAATTCAAACGTGCTGGAGATAAGTACGCGTCAAGAAAGAGTTCCAGATCTCCTTGGTTCAATTTCTTTTTAACCGACTTCAAAAAGGAGGCGGTTATCAGTTCATACCGTATGTATGTTTTTTTTTTTGTTTGTCCACTCATAGCGTATTACCTAGTGAACCGATTTTGATGATTCTTTTTTTAATGGATAGGGGATGGCTCAACTTAGGTCCCATTACTTTGTTTGACCATATTTGTTCTTTAGAAAAAAAGTTATGGGCAAAAAACAGTACATTTTATGCAATTTCCCTATTAAATGATTAAAATGATATTATAGCGAAGTACGCACTTTCATCCGTGGATAACGGTGGCTCAGTGGTAGAATTCTCGCCTCCCACACGAGCGACTCGGGTTCAAATCCCGACTAGGACAAAGTGGTTTTTACTAAAATTTCGTTTCTACTGTTTCCCGTATTTTCTCGAATGTTCTATTAATTTCTGCATCTTTCCAAGTCTGGAAAGTTCCAGCACTTTCTCAAGTTGTATATAAGGAGATGTAACGTGCATTCGTGGTTCTGAATAAAGATCTCGAGTTGAGACTAACGAGTATTCGCTTCATTTGGCTTTCACATTGTCTTCGCTATCTTCATCTACGCGACAATATGAAACTCATTGTTATAAAAGTTTGGTGCCATATAAAAGTAATTGTAATGATAATTTTGAATAAAAGCTTTTCTAAAGCAATACAGTGATATAGAGCCGAACTTCTTACTAGGTATTGTGCGTTCATGAGGAGAAGAGACTTCGGAACGCCTTCCGGAAAGCAAAGCTAAGTTGAGCGTGGGGGTGATCGCCACCGCTTTCAATTGAGACAACCCTAAATTTGGCGGGCATTTAAATTTGCAAAAATTTCTTTGTGCTCTTTCCTTTCGTTTCTAGCTTCGCGTAATTGTCGTCTACGGGGAATCTATACTTTTTAAACTGAAAATTTCAGAACAAAAATATTGTATTTACAAAAAAAGTAAGGTATTTTGTTTTCCGAATGAAACATTTCTATTAAGGATAGGCTTTCTGAATTTTGAACGATATCCTTTTAAACACTAACGTCCTATATTCGAAATTGCAAGTGCGCTGATGAAAAAAAAAAGGGGGGGGGGACAGGAAAACTTCATTGCCACACAGACTGTGGCATTGAAATGCTTAAGGGTCGCGTTCGTTTTGAAGACTTAATATCTCTCTCCATCTCCCTCTCCGTTTTCTTGAGGGGGGGGGGACTCAGTAGCTCTTACGGGTTGGGTCTTTTTGATGCATCTGTATGGATTGTACAAAATTTCAGATCATATAGAGCGGATATACAGTCAGTAGATCTACAGTAGCAGTTATTTTTGAAAAATGATGAAAACATTATTCGAACAAAAATTGCCCCCCCCCCCCTCTCCCCCCCCCCAAAAAAAAAAAACTTGTTTGAACCAAAGGCGGGGACTGGGCAATTGTTCCAGAAAGGATTTACATGTGAGAAATAAAAGTAAATGAGAAAACAATAAAAAATCAATCTGAAATATTTAAAGCAATTGACTATTAAAATCAAGGCTATTTCTCTAAGTATTGCATGAATATTAATGTTTAGAAATATGTAATAATTTGCGATGCGTTATAAAAAGTGTCTTTGGTTTGAATACTGTTTCAAAATTATAGGTTCATCGGTTGGGTCCGGCTTAAGAGATGACGACTACCCCCAGGGCGAGTATTTTCAAAGCGGGGGGGGGGGGGGGGGTAACCAACTTCGTTTCTGGGGGGGAGGCAGAAACGAAGTTAGTTATAACACTTCAGTACACAGTAGCCTAACGTAAACACGGACTGTCCATAAAGGACGTTACACTTCACCTTAGCCTCTCCCCTCTTTACATCTCACGCAATGTTCGATGAACATATTGCTATAACGAACGCTTTTACTTGGACCAAAATATGTGAAGTCATATTTCTTATAATCCCCTCCTTCCCCCTTGAGACTAACTGTCCGAAGTTCATAAACCCCGAACCCTCTCTCCCTACCCCTTTCAAGCGTGACATCATTTGGGAACAACTCCTTAGGTTTGCTCTAAGTCACCAAAATCGCAGTAACAATTGTTTTAAGGGAAAAGACCGGCTCCCCCCTCCTTCCTGGATAGCTCTAGTCACAATTTGTTTATGATCATGCATGTTTTTAATAAAGAATCATATCGCACTCCGGCAAGGAAAGTGACACAATTCAAAATCTGGGAAAACCGTGCCGGCTATTGATTTAAAATCTAAATTTAGTGCTTTTTCTCGACACAAAAACCGCAAAGTTAGCTCACCTAAATAGTGCGGGGGGGGGGGGCGTAGAAACGATTTCATCAATAATGACACATCATTAAAATTTCATAATTTGGAAGAATATTTTTCGAGCTTAAAGTATGCATTATGTATCTATACTTCAAAAACTAATTAATAAACATCACATAAGTTGACTGCGCATATTGTAATGTTTGAGACTAAATCACTTAAAATTACTATTGCGTCAAACCTTAATTTTCTATATTGCTGTTTTTTTTCTTGTGGTTCAGTCAGTTTCCTTGCCAGTGTGGGATATGTTGAACAACTGAATAGGTTGACTATAGCAACGTTTCTTGATAAAAATAACGCATTTTACATTAAGAGCCAAGGACGGATCCAGAAACTATTCAAGGAGGGGGCGATTGATTTCACACCCTTACCCTTTTATAAATTCGCAAACCTCCGCCCACCCCTTTCCAAACACCATGAAAGATCGTCTCATTTCAGTTATTTTGGGAAGGGGAGGGACTTCCTTTTCTACAAAATTGCGGAGGAGTGTACCAAACCCCATCCCTTACCTTAACGCCATCAAAGGTGTCCCATTAAAGTTCCTCTTTTTTTTTGGGGGGGGGGGGCTTCAATTTTCCAAACTTTCCTGAGAAGAGCCCTTGAACCCTATAACCCTATTTAATATCATCTAAAATCTTCTAAAATTGAGTTTTTGGAACTTTGAAATACTTCCTATACAAAGTTCAAATCTCTATCAGTAATGTGTTAAGGATAAGATATGTGCTACACTTTCATTTTCCAGACAGCAAGAGCTTCGTCAAACTATTGAAGATAGGCTAAAACAATTTTCAACTTCAGTATCAAAGACATGCCGTGGAAGAGTTCTGCATCTCGACTCAAGGAAGGGACGGTCGCCCCATCGCCCCTCCCTTGTGTCCGTCCTTGTTCGGATCTGTATTAGAATACGGGCAACAAACTTTTGCCTATTTTATGATCCCCACACGTAACGCTGTTCCGTAAAAGTACTGGAAGAACTGAATTACTTTTAGAGTAATTGAAAAAACTTGAATAAAAAAAGCATGTATATTTTTTCGTATTTACAAAAATAAATAGGTTAAAACAGTAACATAAAACATTGTTTCAGGCACTTATTCAATTATTCTCTAGATAACCATATTGGCATGTGAAAAGCTTTAATTTTTGTTTTGTTCCTTTTTTCATTTCTGAAGAATAAAAGCCATATTGGGGGAAAAAAATAGTACTAAAGTATTGAAATGTGTCACACAGAGTGCAACTTACCTACTAAGGCTTCCAAAATTGTTCGTAGGCTTTAAATGTGTATGGTTAAAAATGAAGTGCCTAGGAATCGAAATAGTAGTTCAATACTTTTTCATACTGTCTCTACATGATTACATCAATTCAACATTTTTTTTTTACAAAATATTGACTGTTTGAAATGGGCCAAAAATGAGGTGACAGAGAAATATTTTCAGAAAAACTCGAAATTAAAGTTATCGTCTGTCGTTTTCTTTCTTTCTTTCTTTCTTTTTTTTTTTTTTTTTTTTTTTTTTTGTTATTTTTTCAATGCGGTGATAGTTAAAAAATCTTTTGGCATTAATTTTTGCTTGTTCACTTTACAAATCTACGTATTATTTTAAAAATGACTCGTATTCGCAAAGTAACAACA
The DNA here is from genome assembly GCF_026930045.1 of Uloborus diversus. NCBI lineage: Eukaryota > Metazoa > Arthropoda > Arachnida > Araneae > Uloboridae > Uloborus > Uloborus diversus. Next base: position 70,602,399 of record NC_072733.1, read on the forward strand.
AACACAATTCGAAAAAGCATTAATTCTTCATTATATTCGAAGTAAAACAGTTCGAAATATTGCAAAAGTAGTTCATTTATCCCTAAGCACTGTGTAATATTTAATAAACGCTTTAAAGAAGAAAATCGGATCGAAAATAAGGTGAGAAATGGTTGACCAGCAAAGTTAACAATATGCGATTAGAGATTTATAATTAGAATACCTATGAAAAACCCACGTTTGAGAGCTGTGAAAGTTTCAGCAGAATAGAAGGAAAAATTTTCCTTCCAATTTCACCTGCAACTGTTCACCGTGTTTTCAGAAAATGTTTACTTAGCGTGAAAGACAGAAAGTTTAGGATTTCCTTCGCAAAATCAATGATAAATTAACCCAAAACGTATAGAAATACACTGCAAATCTTAAAATACTTTTAAGTCGAACAATTGTCTTAGTAGCACACCTTTTTTTCGGGAAAGAAGGTGGGAGGTAATTTCTTAGAAAATTATAGAACACTCGTCTTCTCACAGCGCGATAACGATGGCCAATTGCAACCTTTCCCAGTGTTGGTCTGAAGCCTCATCCCCAAATGACGCATATAGAATCTTCCGATACCACGTGTTGGGGGCGTGGCCAAGTCTCAACTAGTGAAAAACGGACAATAACTTCTTACTTTTACTGAAATATCTACATTTACACTAAAAAGAATGAAATAAAAAAATTTTGAAAAAAAAATAGAACCGACTTCAAAATTGCTCTAAAAAGTGAAAAATAATTTTATTCTTTAAACACCATCGATAATGCTTTTAAACATAATTTTTGAAGTTGGCGCAAAAACGATAGATAAAATCATTCACAGTCATAACTCAACTACAACTATAAATTTAACCAGGCCCCGTTTCTTCACTATCACATAAATTATGTATTGATGACAACATATTTGAATAACGATATAAATGTTTTGTTCGTAACTTTGGATGCTTTTCTGAAAAAAATATGAACAAAGCATGGTTACACTGGATTTTACGCTTTGTTTTAGCGCCAACTTCAAAAATTATGTTTAAAAGCATTATCGATGGTGTTTAAAGAATAAAATTATTTTTCACTTTTTAGAGCAATTTTGAAGTCGGTTCTATTTTTTTTTTTTTCAAAATTTTTTTATAAACATCTGCCATCCATGATAAAAATCAAATCCAAAGTTAAAATTAGGCTAAAATATATATTTTGTATGCAACGGGAAATGGTGTAATTTCCTCCCGCGGTGGCGCATATTTCTAACGGTAGATTTAGCAGGGGATGTTCTCTGAGTGTAATGGGGTGTAATCATGCGCGGTCAATGACCCTATTTGGCGCGGAAGAAAGCAGGGTGAAAAACTATCTTCTTCAAAGGGGCAAGAGCGTTGCATGAAAACTTGAAAAATAGATTCTGGAATGGCAGGAATATGCGGATTTTAAAAGTGTGGCAGTGTGATTCTTATCGCACTGTCACAACAATCATAGCGATGTATTTTTGTGACAAATTTGGTTTGATTATTTCAATTTGCATAAGCTCCAAATTAATAAAATTTAAATTTTCATTTCGGAGGATTAGTTCAAGTTTTAATTATATGTTTTGTTAAACGAACATGAAACACCACTCTGTCGTGAATTTACTCATTTTTATTAAAGAAATGTCGAAACTTAAAATTAAAAATGTTTTCGGATTTTTATTGCATTAATTTCATTTGTTATTAGTTGTTATCTACTATTTTTAGTTTGCTGGGTACATTTTTTGCAGTTTATCTACAGATTTTCTGCAGAATATTTAAGTATATTTGAAACATGCTTTCTTCACAAAATCTGCAGAAAAAAATCTGCAGAAACAATCTGCAGAAAAAAATCTGCAGAAAATTTGAGCATATTTGGAATACGCTTTCTGCAAAAAATCTACAGATAAAAACTGCAGATTTTCTTTAGAAAGCATGTTCCAAATATGCTTACATTTTCTGCAGATTTTTTTAAAAGATTTTCTGCAGATTTTTTTAGCTGGGTAGTTACAAGTCCAAATATGTATTAGTTTCTGTATTCATTTTTGTGGACAATTTCTACTAACTTTGTAGCCGATCCCAGCAGAAATCCTTTTGGCCATTCGCCAATATAAAAAACTAACAAGTTATTCACTTGTCTTCGAGCCCGCAGACACTAAAATCATCCACGCCTTATTAGTACTTAATTATACTAGAGAGAGTGACCATTTAATGGTTTCGCTTTGTCTTCATAAATGGTGTTCAGAACAAATGTATCTAACTTCGTATGTCTTCTTTCAGACGGAAATTTTTGTGTTCCGGCATGCATATTTTTGGAGAAAAACCTTTTAGGGAAATTCAGTTATCAAATGACAAAAAACTATGAACGGAAAATCTGTCATGTATAGTTAGTTATGTGAGTAAAAGTACGTGAATTCGAAAACACAAATGAAAAATGGAAGTATTTCTTGATTTGTTTTGTTATTTATTCATATTCACATATAATATGTGTCGTAACAAGAATGCAGTCGGATGTAATATAAAATGAATTTTTAGTGAAATGGTTTTTTTTTTTTCTTTTTTTTAATTTTTTCTAAAATTCCTACACTACACCTACATCATATTATAATTACGTTTCATAAAAAAATTTAAATGGTAAACTAGGATTCAGCTGTAATAGATGTCTTTAGGAAAGTTCTGCGCAGATTACACTTATATTGTTGAAATTACCTTGCATAAAACTTTTTAAAAGGGGAAGTCAACAAACTCAATGTGAAATATAGTATTCATCTCATGACGTGGGGTAGAGGAGAAAAAAGTTAGAAAGGGGGGGGGGGTCCCCCGAAAAATTTTCGAACTTGTTATTTTAAAACTGCATTTTAGCTTCATATTTTTCAGAAATTTACAACTCGAACCGGGGCAAACCGCCCCCCCCCCATCCCGTAGCGAGACCACTTTAAACAAGGGGGGGGGGTATTAAGTACTTTATCAATGCATCGTTGCACGCACGAAATGATTATCAATTGAGACAGTGTGAGCTCGCCTAAGCGGTAGATCCGCAATTAAAAAATTTAAAAAAAAAAACTTCAAAATTGACATATTTTAGTTGCTTGTTCCAAATTTTCGTTCAATTTCAAAGGAAACTTTCATTTTTTATATTCCTTATTCGTAGTCTCCAGACAGAAAAATGTTTTGCATTAGTAACACTTTTTTTATTGCCTTTATTCAAGCATAAACGAGGTTGAATTTCCACTTCTGAATAATCTGCCATCATTCTTCGTAACAGTAAATTGCTCAGGTTTTGATACATTTTATTCAACAAAGTATGAAAAATTATGACCTATTTCTTTTTACTTTTATTGAATTTACTTTTCACTCTTTATCATGTCAATCATTTTTGTGGCAGGTAATTATTTTTACATTTTATGCCATAACTTTTTTCCCCGTACTTACCTTCTCATGTTGCTATTTTAAATACAATACATTTTTTGCAAGATTTGATCTTTTGTAGTGCATTTTTATCATTTTAGTGAAGTCTCTAGTTTTCAAGAAACATTTATTTCCGTTCATATTTTCCTTAATGTTAGTAAATTTTTTTTTTAACCTGTCGCAATTTAGTTTGTATGCACGACAAGCATTACAGTAAAACCTGTAAAGTTGACCATCCTTGTAAGTTGACCACCTGTCTAAGTTGACCGCTATTTTCAGGCACAGAATTCGATCTTATCATACAATTCAACCTCTAGAAGCTTACCTCCTGCTTAAGTTGAGCACCAAAGTAGTGCACCGCAAATAGTCAATTTACATAGATTTCACTGTATTAGCAATCAAACAGGGAAATAACTTGACGAGACGGATTTTTCTTAATTTAATTGTAATTCACTGGCTGATCCACATTACATAAAAAGTGTTATAGAAGGCTTATCAAACATCCGTAAGGGGTGAAAGGTGGAGATTCCAGGCCAAATCACGTGGATGCCTCCATCAGAACGACCCATGAAAAAGGGGGTGCTTTTCGAAATATTGCTATTCGACATTTTGAAGCTGATAATTTAATACGAAGACGACTAACCAACAAAATTTATAATTTTCATTTTATATTCTACATTAGCCCCTTATAAATTGTCTCTAGCGTAAATAGCATTTAAGTAAGAAAGGATTTTTTTCCTCCGGGGCTGTACAGTGTATATCCATGGAAGACGGCGAGAAGATTTTACGAAAATGTCCACCAAACTGTCGGTTTCACACTTATTCGAGTTGGTTGTGCAAGTCATTGAAAATACAATAAGTGAACCGACTTTAAAGCAAAAAACGGCATAGTTTGATTTAAGAAGAACTTAATGATAGAAATTTGCTGCATTTTCTACGGTTTTGTGCTATGAAACGAAATGACGGTTTTACTTATGAGGGAATGTTTTAGTGTAAAATCATCCATCACTATTTTTTTTTATGAACTCCACATTCTGAAAATAGGCAAAAAGATTGACTGATATCCTCTCATCTTGCGCGGTAACCATGATAACGAAAGTAAGTTATCTCCCATATAACTATCTGACGCTTTTGGGACCAAATTTCTTTCTACTCTTAAATGTTGTTTCTTTCAAGTATGTACCGGAACAAAAATAAATGGATTTCCTATTCTCCAGTTAAATATTTAAGTGATGCGCGAAAAGGGATTGATATAATGCAATGAACCCTTTACTGGTTGATAATTTTCTTGGAAGAAGGTGAGCAAATAAATGTGTAATTTTTTGAGGCGAGTGAATCATGCACATTGCACAAGTATCATAATCAACTAAAAAATAATTTAGTTCTTTTAATTCCTAATTTTAAGGCTATTATCAGGATCTTTTTTTTTCTTTTTTTTCTTTTTTTGTAGTGAAACTTTTCAGGCGAATACTTTGAAATTTTGATTGGCAAACTTCGTGTGACGGAAGCGACGTAAGTGTTTTTATGTGATGAAAAGTCACACATGCGCTCTTATCGCTTTCTTTCTTTCTCGTTGTCCGTTGTTGCGTGTACAGTAGGGTGTAACGAAAAAAAAAAGTTTTTGATTTTCAATTTGCCGTTGTGCGGAAAAGTTGCCTTTTCATGCAAACAAGATGAAAAAAAAATATGGAAAATATTGAAGCACGTCTTGAAGTGCCGCAAAGAGCATAAAGTTTTGCAAAATTGCAATTTGTGCTACATTTTAAGTTTTTAAAAACAAAATTTCAAATTTATCTTTATGCTTTAAATGCTGTCGAAAAGCAATTTTTATGCTCAACAGGTCGAACAATAACCTTTTTTTGTTGTTCGGATTATGTCTTGAGGTGCCGCAAGAGCAAAGTAAGTTTCGCAAAAACGCACTTTTTGTCGAATGCACTGGCATCTGGGAGCTTGAGTCATTGCAGCAGCGGATGTTTAAATGGGGCGGGGCTGATCAACAGTGACTTGTGTGAGTGGGACCAAGCTCAGATCAAGTGTCAATTTCTTTGTCAAGTTGAGTTAGTGAGTAGCGTAAAATTTCGTTAGTTGGTAAAATACTTCATTGTTGTGATTTGCAATGGCTCAGTCTAAACACGTGCGGACGAGACATATGTCAGAATGTCCTATTTTTGGAATATTTAGCGATTTCAATGAAGTTTTACTACCCACTTACGAAGATGTAATGAAATGCTACTGTTTTACTAACACGGCCTAAAAAGTGCGGCTGGAAAAGATCTTTCTGTAAGTGAAATATATATGACTTTTAGTTTCCAGAATAGATAACATTTGCTCAAGAGCTTCTTTGAGACAACAGGAATAGAAGCCTAATGGATTCTTAGATGGTAAAACAAAAGAATCAAACGAATTTAAAGACAAACTAAGTCAACAGCTGGAAACCTGTTCTAATCTTACTGTGGTTACTTCCTTACCCATTGAAAATAACCTTCTTTTTGAGAACATACAGGACATAAGTACCGATCACAAATATGTATTGGATATGTGTTTCACTATATCAAGTGGGACTTGCTCACAAGATTATCTTCAAGGAACCTGGGAAAACTTCCCCACTCCAGATGACATACATTTGCAAACCGTATATTTCGATTATACGTGGCAACTAAAAATCCGATTGAAAATCTCAAGACTCTGACTCAGTACATTGTTAAAGTGTAGTGAAGTATAGTTTCCTTTATATGGGCGTGGCATTTTGCTAAAATTGCTTAAAACAAATAATAATACTGAAATATATTAATAGTAATCATTATTCATTCATACATTTTCAAGAAAGGATCTATTTCTTGTACGGATCAAGTGGGCAATGCGTATGCTCCTGTGTGGTTTAACATCAAGTTAAAACCTTCTCGAACTTACGGCTCTAAACATTTATTTGAACGTATCTTACATTCACGATATCTCTCTCATGGTTTTAAGAACATTATAGACCAGGTTACATAATGAAATGGGTATTTTGATGCAACAGAAAATCTCCATTTGGCTATGTTATGCAAAGAGCGTAGAAATGTAAGAGGACTTGGATTACGACGTGTGTTGAATGCAAGAACACAAAGTAGAGGTGGGGTTAAGAAGTTTAAAGTTCAACAAATAACTTTTGCTGCCAAAGATTACATCGATTTGATCTCATGGGGTGAAAATGAAATAACCGAACCCCCCCTTGGTAAAACATTTGTCTAGTGAATCCCTCAAAATGAAACTTGTAACCCCTAAGCGGCTCTTAAAAAGTATGGTTCAGTCGCAGGAGACGAAAAATTGACTCAAAAGTTATTTGGAAGAAAGAGTTACTTGGTACAAAAAAAAAAAAAAAAAACATTTTAATGTGTCAAAGAAGTAGACACAAACATCATACAGGTCATTAAGAATACTTTGAATGGTAAAAATGGAATTGTTAATGTCTTTCATAGTATACTAGTGATACCCGCACGGCTTTGCCCGTTGTAGAAAAATTAAAAGGTCATTTGGTTTGCTTGTAAATTTACAAATAATGTAAGAATTTCTTGCAAATTGACTTGCCCATGGTACGGTTCCACGTTATAACAGCTTGGTAATTTACTCGCCCATCTTATAATTTTGCTCGGGTAAATGTGATTAAAAATGGAATAGAAAAAGAACAAAATCGAATTTTCGAAAAAACGCTACGAGGTGCACCCCCCCCCCCCCCCATGCTACAAACTAACTTTGTGCCAAATTTCATGAAAATCGGCCGAACGGTCTAGGCGCTATGCGCGTCACAGAGATCCAGACAGAGATGTAGATCTCCAGACAGACTTTCAGCTTTATTGTCAGTAGAGATTATGATTTTTTTAACTGTATTTTTTAATTAGTATTTTTTCCCTAATGTGGTGCTTAAAAAATGTATTCACTGCCATATTTTGTGCCGTTATATACAGTACGAAAGCATAAAAAGGAATTTCATTGTTAAATGGAAATTTCGGTAATTATCAAACTTTAAGCTCGTTGCGGCACCTAAAGATGTTGTAGTAAAGCATTGAAATTTTTTCTGCTTCTTTTTAAACTTAAATGACAACTTTTCCACCCTACGGCAAACCAAAAAAAAATGAAAAAAAAAAAAAATTAAGGTCATTTTCGTTCCACCCTAGTGTACAGCGTTGAATATAGCTGTCGGTTATCAACAGAGTATCTGTTAAAACACGTGTGCGTAAAGAAGGCATTTCGAGTATTTTTTAGTGTATTAGATGCTTACAGATATTATAATCTATCTTCTTCATTAATTTTTTTTTTTTTTTTTTTTTTTTTTTTTTGCTGTCAATATGCCGGAAACGTCTTGGCAGGGACTTCGATCTAGAGTCCCATGGGTTCGAAGCTTAGCGCTCTGCCTATTGAGCAACTGCGACTGTCAGTCAGATTGTGCTGTGCGGCAATATTAGTACACGTACGAAAACCGCGTTAAAGAAAACTATTACCTAAACTTCAGAAGTGTAGTTTGATTGATGTTTGACTGTTTCTGTTAATAAAAGTGGAAGATTTCATTCGTTCACATTCAAAGCAAGTTCGGTATGAAAATTGGGTTCTTAACGGAAAGTATATCTCGATGAGCTGTGTTTTATTTAAAGTAGTTATTTATCTTTTGCTAGCTTTGATGAAAGTGCGTTTTACTCAACTTTTCATCATTTACGACATAGCAACCAGCAACTATAGTAAATTGCATTTACAAGCACTAGAAACAAGTCTGTATCCGAAGCGCTATTGAAACCTTCTGCCAAAATAAAGGACAGGTCGGCCTGTCCTCGGGAGGGTTCCTAGGACGAGTCACTGATTCATCGAATTCGTCACATTGACAGGCAATACAACCCTTCCCACAATTTAGTGCTTCCCTGTGATACAAAAGTTTTACATCTATCATGTGTCTTTACGACACAACCTGTTTTTTTATGTAATATGCTAGTTTTTACTTGTTTTTTCAGTCATCTGAAATGAATCAATTAATATGCAAATTCACATTACAGTTCCCCGTTATATCTTCTGTGGCACATATTCACTACTATATGCAATGAGGAAGATTTTTCTTTGGGTTACAGTCATAATCAATACATGTATAAAAGTCTCATTACATGCAACATAAGCAAACAACTCTTGAATCTTCGTAACAATTAAGATGTTTATCATTTTCCGCCTCACGGTTCATTTACCTTATTTGAATAATTGTTTTATCTAACAGAGAACAACAAACAAAAAAAGAAACGGAATGCCGAAAAATAGCCAATTACCGTTTCATCCTTTGGCACCACTTCGCCAACATTGCTTTGTGCAACCTAGTTGGATGCTCATTGCAAAAGCTTATCTAAACTCGTGCTGTATCGTTTCTCTAACATTATCCAAATGTCTTTTCAAATACAGAGGCGTTTTGTTAGCCTTCTACCAGAAGCCTTTTCCATAATATAAAACGGAGCAAAAAATCGTAGCAAACAAATCAAAACCTCAGTCGTGAGAGGGAACCACGATTAATGGTTAGATTTGTTTTTTTTTTCTCCTCCTACTTGTCAGCGGTAACGGTGTGGGGGGATTTCTTTAGAAGGAATTTTTAAACGTGATAGGGAAAATGTCGATTGTGAATATTTTATCTTGGAAAGCGAATCTTCACAAGTTTTATTTTGAGATGCGTGTGGGATGATGTTGCAATAAGTTTCCTCAGAAATTTATTATAAAGTTTAAAATAAACTCGTTATCTTGAGTGAGTAATAAGCTTGATTATTTCTGGATTAAAAACAACGTAATTTGAAACATGGATGCGTAGTCATCAGTCAGATTAATTGTACACTATTTTTATCCAGCGTAAAAACTGCTACAAACCTTTCGTTCTTCAAACATAAAAATTTGTTTTCGTTTTACCTAAATATTAATAGTTATGAAATGTAACAATTTTAATGCTCTTTTATAAGTTTTGCATTAAAAAAACTATCTTAGTTGCATTCAAGGCTAGTAAAACATGGAGCATACATTTCCTATACTAGACGAAAATATTCTGTCAGTGTAATGTATATAACATTGTCGTAACTATACAAAATATTAGGGATCACATTAGTAAATTGTGGCTCTGTCATCGTCTTTAAAAGAAAAAAAACAAGAGACATTTTAAAAGAAATGTGTAGGATAATACTGCAGTGGGCAGGTAAATGGCAATATCTGCAGAAATTAGTTTTCGAGAAATTTGTTTAAGATACGCGTTTTAGATTCAATACTAACAATAGGGAAATTTTGGAGAAAGACGTTTTTTTTTTCGCGATTTTATTTCAGCGGAAATCAAATATTTTTTAAAGTGAATTAATTTTTTGAAGTAATGCTTGAACAATAAAGCTAACGTACGTCCTGCACGTGACTCTCTTCATGTATTTCATTAAAAATAAAACTTTAATAGGATAATCATAAAAATCTATTGCTTAGCAAATTATAAACGAATGTGTGATTCCTTAAGCAAAATATTTCGTCATTACTTTTTTAAACAATTACTTTTTATGAAATATATATGAATCATCACGTGCGGGACAAAGTGATTACTTTTTCGTCGAATGGCCCGATACATATTTATTTCCAATGGTAGAGAATATTTTTTTTAACAAATGAGTTTTGTTTCCTTTACATTGGGAACATTTTTATAGTAAAAAAGATAAGACTGTTTTCCAGAAAACAGTTTAAATTGTATTAATTTAAAAAATTTTCTCTTAGCACAAAGCAAACCCTCTTAGAACCTACTTTCCCCTTTCACAAATCACGTTATATTACAAAAACACATTGTTTTATAAAAATGTTTTTAAAACCAAAATGTGTGTTGTTGCAAGTCATGTCACCCCCTTCCTCCTGCTTATCTTAAACTGTCACAATTTCATTAGCCACCTTCCCTCCCTCCCTCAAAACGTGACATCATTTGTTGACGTCCGTTTGCAGTATGGTACCATTACATCGTTTGACTTAAGTTCCGCAAAATACCATCCCATTTTTTTTTCTTCAAAATAATTCCACGCGAAATTAACAAACAGCAAATAACTTTTGCATTTAAATTACAATACGTATAGCAAACAATTCTTAATGATGCTGAAGTATGTTTCTGAATAGCACTTTAATATATACATATATATTACATTTCTTTTAATTTCCTCCAACATAGCGATTCCATACTCAACAAAAAGAAAGAGAGAGAGAGAGAGAAAGGGAGAGAAAGAAAGATAAATAAAGAGAAAAAGAAGTAAAAGAAGAAAAATAAAGAAAATGATAATTGAATAAAATCTATGCATTCTTTGAAAATGGAAATTGAAACTTGCGTCTGCTATCTTGCAATATTTAGAGCTGAATATCAAAGGTCTAAGAACCGAATCAACTGTCATATCAAAGCGTTTGAGGAGAATTATTTTAAAAAACGTTTCATTTTGAATGTTATCACATTTATGAATTTTGCTAAGCTTCCGCTAAAAATTAAAGTAAATTAAAAAATGAGCATTTAGAAAATGTCCATCTGGTTTGAATCTAGTTATATTCTCAGGTGACTAAATGATAGACTGGAAGGCGGGTACGCTGAACAATGGGGAATATTCGAATATCATTTAGAAGGAGAAATAACACATCACATTTTTAAATTACTCAATACCATCTCCAACGATAGCAGGAAGTGAAACGGCAGTCAAAAATCGTGAAATTCTTCTCGATTGAATCGTGACTTCGAAATTTGGTTATGTGTGTGCTGATCTTAACATTCAAATAAGCGGGAATTTCTTCCCGGTTCACGCGGATAAAAAGACCAATGGAATGTAAGCATCAGTGATATAAACTAATATAAACTGAATAAGATTTTCAGACAACAAAGTGTGATCGTTTCCACATTTGTAAGTTTGCACGTATATTGAACATGTCAGGAAAGTTTATCAGTGGTATTATGTTTTCTAAATTTTGCTTTGTTCTAATTAAGGCAAACCAAAATCAAGGAGTCTTTCGCTGCGTGTAGTGCATCCAGATCACTAAAAATAACCCAAATCGAAATCTGCATGCAAAATAACAGTACGAAAAACGAAGTTATAAACACTGACGCTCCAATGGGAGGTCACGGGAGGTCACTGTCACCTTCCAAAAATTTCCTTATTCGGCAAATTTTGTCTGAAGATTCGGCAAAATTATCCGTCGGCGAAATTTGTAGTTAAATCCGGCAAATTGAGAATTTCCGCCCTCCCAAAAGTTTAAGTTCAGAGCGCCCCTGGTTACAAATGCACAAATTTGCAACAAATTGCAGTCACGTGTTTCGGAGTTTTGAAGACCCTTTTTTCAGTGCAGAAAAGTGTAAGCTTATAAATGTAAAACCATCCAACAAAAGATAACAAGGAGTAATAATAGATAGTTTAAATAGAAAAAATTATTAACAAAATAACCAGGAAAAAATTTATTACACAACAGGGGTATAATTTTATATTGTTTTTGATAATATTGTTTTTAATATCAGATGTATAAATATTAAATATCAGTGTCAATACGTGTGAAACATTTTAATGTGTCAGAGCATGTTTTGTTTCGCTTTTTCATCAGTAAATTAATAAATTTTTCGGCATCACTTTTTTCGTTATGCTCATCGCGCCCCACCGGTTTGAACTGTTGATATATATCTAAAAATAGCGTTTGCGATCATCTTAGGAAAAACGACTATAGCTACCAAAATACCGTGCAACTATCCACGAAAATACATTGTGCACTTGTATGGAACACTTTAGCATAAATCTGCAATTATTTAAAGTTCAATAATGTTTTCTTTGTGCGCTGAAACTTATTTCTCCCAGCATTCCTGCGGATATTAAAGGGTTAAAAGTCCGTTAAATTCGATTTTGCATGTTAAAAAAGTGCGTGAAGAACAGAATGCGTGATATTTTTCGTTAAACGTGCATCATTGAAAGGGTTGACTTTTCCCTCCGCTAATCCTCCAGTAATCTTACCAAGAGTTCTTGCTTTTAAATAGTCCTATAATGTTTAGCCATCATTTTTCGTGAAGGAATTCAGACAGTGCTTTTACATGGCGTGATTGTGGCCATCATCACATTCTATGCCTAGGCGAGCACTAACAAATGTGATGATACGGAAGCAGTCTACACCTTGACACGGAAGTTGGTGAAACAGAAGAGTTTTCGTGTGCATTGGACTGAATCACGATCTAACATGCTGCTGAGGGAGGTTCAATTAGAAAACAAATGCGTTTTTTCGCTATTGAGGAATAAGATTAGTACAATAAGTTTAGATGTCATCTTTTCATCTGCTATTTTTCTCATACTCAAGTATCTATGAGAAAAGAAAGAAGTGGTTTAGTTTCCTTCAATACGCTCAAAGGAATTTTGAGCAAGATGTTGGAGAACTGCTTTCCAACAAAGATGAATAATGAAATTTTCTCAAAATTACTTTCACTGAAAGGCATTAGTTTCAAAATTAATATTTTTTTTAGGATCATGCTTTATAGACTAGGATTAAAATGCGCTTATTACATGGTTTTTAAAGGAAGACGGATGATACTCATAAACCGCTACAAGTTTAGACAACCAAGTAGCAAAAATTGTCATTTTTTTACCATCTTTGCTTTGTGAAGGGTGAATAAAAGTTCTCCTTTGCTCAAACTCAAGTGAACATTGATTTTGTTTATCATGCGTGTATTTACTTTAAACTACTTGGTGTCTGTCCATTGAAAATTTTCAGGAACATTGAATTTAGTTAGAAATTCAGCATTTGAGTCAAAATTGAGAGCTACGAATTGCCGTAAGAGGGCGTAATCTTCACCTACTATTTAAGTAAGTTGTATCATTCGACTGGGTGAGTTACATCAGTTGAAGGGAGTCGCCAGCCCACATGATACAAGCATGAACGGGCAAACTGCGTCGTTACCTTTATTATTATTTTATGTTTCAACAAACGATTCAATTTTTTCATTTGTCTTGTTATTTGGAACCACTGATGAAGCTACAAGTAAATTTCTTCAGAGTTTTGAACAACTATCGATGTCCCCATTTAAGCCGCCAGCTACTTTTTTTTTTTAAGTGGCGCTTCTTTTGAGAGGATTTAGAAAATTCATCTTTAAGTTTTTCAGAATTTACTTAACATCTGGAAGAAACAATTTTGTATTTCCAAAATCAAGATGGCTTAGTTAAAGTAGATTCAGTAAAAAATGAAATTTGGACAGAAAAGTTAAAAGTTTTTAACAAAGGAATCAATTGTTGAACATGTCAATCAATAGATTAAATGTGGTAGTGCCAGTTCTAATCATTTAGAAGCTGTTAGTCCACATCTGATCCGCCGTCCTTGTTGTCAACAATTTTACACTTCTTGAAAATGCCTGTCAGAAGACCGCACCACTTTTAACTATAGATTTAAACATACTCACATTTGCAAAATTTATAGTTTTGTTTGATAAGTGTCACACAAGTCTAAATGTGCGAAGAAAGTTTCATACGCTGTATTACATCGTACTTTAAACTTTAATCTTTACTGTTGCTCTCATTATGAAGTTGGCTTTAAATGTTGTTCTTTTAATTTTTACAAAAATACGTGCAATAAATAATAAAGTACTTTGCATTCTGTTTTGACTCCTTCGATTTTAATAACATGTAAATACAAAGAATCGTGTTCCAAAATTTACTGGAAAGTTTAAATCTATCCCTATATATCCCTATATATAGAAGAAAAAAAAATACTCCATGGTTGCAGCTTAAAACAAAATCCTTCTTGATATACTGCCGTGCTAAGCACAGATGTGGTATCTGCAGCAGAGTTCAAAATGAGAAATTGATGATTAAAGTTATACAACTCGTTTCTTTGATTTATGACTTAATTAAATGCTCAACTTGCGGTAGTTGTTTCGTAAATAACTTATCTAAAAACGATAAGAGAGTATTTTTGTAAAAATCTTAATTTAAAATTAATAAATGTAGTTACGACAAATTTTCTTTTCAAAACCTTTTTATATACTAAACTATTTTCACAGTAAGTGACAATTACTAAGCATTTTTAGGGATATCTGCACAGATACGACAAAAATAGCTTAGTCAAACGTGCTCAATGTATCAATAAATAATACTGAAAACATCTGCTTTCTTTGGACTTAGCAGTTTCGCTTTATTATGTTAATACAAATCTAACAGAATTTACCTCCTGAAAGATACCATTTTCAAAACTCCGGACAGTTAAAACTGTAATCCATAAAATTTTTCTGTTTTTTATATCCAAAGAATGTGTTTTTTTATAATGTTTTACTTTCTAGATTCATTTTTACCGAGCAAGAAGATAATTTTGACAGCAGACGATACTTAAATAAAACTATTACTGGCCTTAGAATGAAATGCGTTTTTTTTTTTACATGAAAGAACTAGATATGAATATTTTACATGCATTTCATTTTTAGAACTTGCATTTTAAATAAACATTTAAATAGAAAAAGCTGAATATTTACTTTAACAATTATGCAAAGTTGTATTAGTTTTTATTATCAACTTGTATCAACTATTTAATGATAAACTAATTTTAGTACTCTGTTACAATAAACTGCTACGTCATTAAATATGCTGCTTTATTAAGGTATAAAAGTCGTATCTACAAATTACTAAGAAAAAAAGTGGTAACTGCGTAGATACCACTTTAAAGGCTTAGTATTTGTCATTGACGTTCAAATTGCCTTAGCAAACTAAGCAAATTTGCAGTTACGACTTTTTTCTTAAAGCTTTTTTTAATATTTCGCGTTCACAAATCGCCAAAAAACTTGAGATTTAGGTAAATTAAATTACTAACAACCACCTGGTGACAATAACTCAATTTTGATAAAATTTGCAGATACCACATCTGTGCTTAGCACGGCAGTATAGTGAGTAATAAATTCAAAAGGCACTAAAAGTCGTTAAGTGTGCCCATATAAAACACGGTTAAATGTGTTTTCCAGGAAGTATTAGGCAGATTTTGCAATCTCATTGTCTTTCACTGGCATTTAAGAATTATTATAGATATCGGAGTTGAAATTGACAGTAAAATAAATCGATTGAACACTGAAAGTTATCCATTTCAGACGACATAGCGATTACTGTAACACAACAACTCCTTAAACATCGTGAGGTATAAATTCAACGTCTAATTTTCTTCTAATGTGTAACACTAACACTTCCGCGCTATAGTTTGCGTTTAGCAGTTGAACTTATTTATTTCCTTAAAGTCATTTTCAAAAACTGATAGTATGACCACGATTGATATATAGGTAGATGGCCACGAAAGATAGATAACTGATAGTATGAGACGATGATTGTAAAAAAGGGTTTGGCCAAACTCGAAGCGAGTTTGCAGACAAAGTGAGACCTTGTGTGACCTATGATTTCAGGGAAAGTAAAGAATTTGGTTTCCATTATATCATAAAAGTTTGTTTTCCTTTTTTTTTTTAGACTGAAGCAAATATATCTACAACGTGTGTTTGGTTTTGATAACTACGTAATCGATATAGCACTTATATTGGCAACAATTATTGCTCAGAATGGATGATGTAGAGAACGAATTAGGTTACTTTTTATGCCTTTTACATTTGTCCAAAAGATCTAAAAGCCCTACTATCTTTGACGAAACTACATAATAAATTTTTCACATATGAGCTCAGAGTCACTCACATACCTAGGCGCTCTTGTTAGATAATGATATCTGAATGACAAAACAGACTTTTGGTGGTTCAGCAATATTTATAAAATGTTTCAGTGCTTTGTGCAACAAAAAACTTTAGAATTATTGCGGAATAATGCTTTAATAATTAAAAGTGTATGGAAATACCGATGAAATGTAAGGAATCAATAAACAGCATACTTTTGCCTGTTGAGATATTTGTTTTCTTCATTGTAAAAGTGGTGAATCTCCTTCAAAATTTTTTTACCATACCTTAATGTGTAAAGCCTTTTCAAATGTTTCCTCAAGGAAAAGATGTTCAGCTACTATTTGTCATTAGATATTTATCTTTGGAAAAGTGAGTTGCTTCACCTTTATACCAAAAGACATAACTAAATGTGATACCATTTAGCAAACAAATACGTAGTTTAAAAATATGGAGATACACCACTTTTGCAATGAACGACAGTTATCACTTAATAATACTTTCAAAATATCGATGGCTTTTATTCAGCAACATAACGAAGTTCAATAAATTTTATTTAAAGTTACGTATAGAACTGTTAAATAAGTATTTAAAATGATTGAAAATTATATTTTTTAACAATTAACACGAATAAAACTATGCTGCAATGTTTCACGCAGTATTTTTCTTTTCCGGGACACAAAATTTGTTTATTTTAGAATAAACATTTAAAATAAAACACAAAATATGTTTATTTTAGAATAAATTTTTAAAGTGAAACAAATAAATGGAAAAACGCACTGCATAAGATTTAGATTTGCTCTTTATGTATTAAATATCACTCTGAAATTTAAAACTCTGCTTTTAAAATTTAATATTTAATAAGTATAATATTTATTTCTCCTTTACATTTCAATCCTTTCAAGTCATTAAATATTAAATGATAATAGTTTTAAAATATTTTTAGAACTATTTTGGAAGTTGCGATGGAAGAAGTTGTTAAAGAAAGCTAACCTACATCTTTTTACGTTTCATTAATTATGTTAGTTAAAAATTTTCTTATTTTTTAATTTTTTTTAACTTGTTCAAAAAAAAGGAGTATCGTTTAATCCTTCTGCTGCTGATCAGAAATAATGATAGATTGATAGGTTCAAAAGTTATGGGAATCTTTTATAATTTAAAAATAGAAAAATACATGACACAAGTAAGAAGGATATAAAATAAATAAAAGGGCCTTTCATATTTATTTTATATGCTTCACGTTCTATGTTGGTTAAAGTGTTAAACTTTTCTACTCCTACATTATTTCAAGAGGAGGAAAAAAATCTGTATGATTATAAAATTAAATCGAACAGGATTATTGAGCATTATTTTTAGCAAGTAATAATTGAAATTTGATGCATTTAACGGGGAGCCTAAAACGCAAAAATTGCATTGTCTTTTAGCTTTCCACTTTGAACAATTTACAAAATTAAAAGGGAAAGGCAAAAGGAAAGGCATCTGAACTTTTTTTCTTGTGTGTGTGTGTTTTTTTTTTTTTTTTTTTTTTTTTGAAAACTTTTTTTTACATTATTGTCATTACTTTAATAATTACTACAGTGTTAAAAACTGGTATTACGATGTCATAAAGTCAATGATTGTTATCAGCTACATAAACTTTTTTTCTAGCTGCGATAAACTCAAAATTACATTAAAATTACAATATTTTCTACTGTATATATTACAATACAAAATACGTTATGAAAAAAACAAAATCTTTTCTGTACCAACATACGTGTAAATTACTTTAAATCCATTTTAAAAGAAATTAAGAGAAAAAAGTTGTAGTTCCAAGCATAACATAATTGTCCCTCTCAACCTCGGAGAAACTGTTGGTTTTGTTGGTTGGTTGCTACTGGTTTTGAAAAGATAACGCAAGTAAATTGAAAGTGTGTTGGCGTGTTCATCGCGTGGACGCATCGTGGATGAAAGAAAAATCCTTAACAATTGTAGCATTTTATTGTTTTCTGTATTAACAGGAGCATTGAACTTTTTACTGAAGTCGGGAGAGAGAGAGAGAGAAAGAGAGACAGGAATAATTGAAATCAAATTTTAGGTGCTGTTTTTCTACGAAAGCCTGTTTGAATTTAGAAGAGATAACAAGATGCATGAAGATACAAACATAACTAAACAATGAGGTACGAAATAGAGTGAAAGTAAATATGTATTTCATAAACAATATGAATTTCAAGCATTACATTGAAGCAACTGCAAATTAAAATCTGTTTTAAAATTGTGCTATGTAAAGAACTGATTATTCGAAATTACACAGAGATAGTTTTGTCTAAATGTATCACGAGGATTTATAAAAGGGTATAAATGCATATTATGTTATTTAATGATATAGCCGAAGTACTAAATTGTCTGCAGAAAAAGACAGAAGTATTTCGTCTCATTAATCCGCTAACACAAACATTTGCCCTTTATTTAGGAGCAGAAAATAATTTCAAAAGATAACAAGCGCTGGCTTATGAACAATGGGCCTACATAAAACCCGGCAAATTTTTCTGCTGTTTTCAAAGTTTAGTAGAAATTCAAGAATTGACGTGCTTTTAGATTTTTCTTCCATATAACTCTGTTTGATGCAATATAATAAAAAGACAGTTTTTTTTAAAGCACAAGAAATAAAATTTGCAGCTGTAGTTACTATTATACAAGCTGGAGAAAAAACAAGTATATAATACAAAACTCTTTTCAATTTAAAACTTTGCTGGAATCACATGCATTTTTTATTTTTTTTTTACCAATTTGTCTTGCTTTCGATTATTTTTTTTTTCTTTCTCGGGGGCTTAACGTTTACTTTCTGAAGTGGACAATCTCTAAAGGCAATTGCTTCATTTTGATTGTGAAGTCAAGTTGAATACATTCTAGCTGATTATAGCTAGTTACTAATATGTCAACGTGGTTTAATTATACGATTTAAATTATGTGTTAACTCTGTATGATTCTTTAGTTGTCTGATTTGATGATTCTGGAAGCTTGTAACACATTTTTTTTTTCACGTGATTAAATGCATGCTGGTGATCAGGGTTCTGATTGTAGAACTTTCCTACATTTAATGTCATTAATATACCTAATCAAATTAAACAATAGTAATCATTTTATTAAAGAAAATGTACTAAGGGTTGGATTGTACTATATAAGATTTTGCCAGTTACAGATAAAATGACTGAAGGTAAATATAAATCTGTGCGATATGAAAATAATTTAGATTATTGTACATTATGTCTTTTGAGTTTTTGATCTCTGTTATATAATAATGCTTGAAGGAGATAGCGATGTTGATTTTGAATTATTTATTTCGAAAAATATTTGCTTTAAAAAAAAATGTTTGAAAAATAAATCAACTGAGCGTAATTGCATAATATTGGATTTCAAAATTATTAGCAGATGATCCAGTATTATTTGTTCAGTATTTTTTCCCAACTACTTTTACAAAGCACCTTTCTTTCCTTTGGTGGGATGGTTGTTCATATTTTGATATGGATTTATTATTATTATTATTATTATTATTATTAAGAGACTGTTGACCTCATTTTGGATTTTGCCCTAACAGAGTTTTTCGGAACTAATGTTCTTGATTTTATTATGATTTTTAGCGGCAGTTTTCTTATTTAGGTAGAGTTGTCTTTACTCATATGAGAACGCTGATAACAAAATGTTGACGTGTATCAGAAACTGTTCTTATTCTAAAAGAAATGTCAACTAATTTAGCAAAAAAAAAAAAAAAGATGTCAATTGAAAACTAAAAATTAAGCTTTTTTCAGCCCTGCGGAAAGAGAGATGTCATAATATGCCTGTCTACTAGTTCAGTGTATTTGGTTTTCTTCCTCTGTCTTTATAAAGAAATTATTTATTTATTTTATGTGATGGAGAGCATTTCTGCGCATTGAGAGCTGATCTGATAATCGAGATGATAAAAATAATCGGCAGCGTCGATAAATATTAAAATTTTGGTGATTTTTTTTTTCACATTAAACTAATGAGATTCCCCGTATAGTGGCACAACGATTATACTTTTGGGCTCAACCTCCTCTAAACGCGTGTAAGGACTGTTATGACTCCCCCCCCCCAGAAGGTAAATTCTGGCTGCACTAGTGTCTGCTGAGTACTGCAGTTGCAAATGTTTTTCAAAATAAATTCAGCTTTATAATGCTAGAATTTGATCAAGATGAAAGCATTAAAAAATAATTGCAAATAAACTTGTAGAATGTATCGGAAACGGATGATACTATTATCGAATAGTTTAAAAAATACTTTCATGTTTTTTGGAAGTAATCGGTAGAGTTTGTGAAAGACGCTGGGTAATAAAATATTTGTAAATGGCTGAGAAAACAGGATTTAAGTCTTAAAGATTATTCGAATGACATTGGACATCATGCTGTGGTCCATTTCCTTATGCTCACTTTTTCAATAAGGAAGAGGAAAATACTCCTATGTGATGATTTGCCAGCTGTGCAGAAGAGTCTGTCGAGAGAGAGGATCAGTTCTGTAACTCGCACGGATAATTAGCAATGCAAATTGTACCTTAAAACTGCCATTTCGAGAAGTTCATCATACAGTTTAAGGAGACTAGACTTCTATCCTTGTTTATTCCCTTGGTGTATCTGCAGAAATATGGTAGCTGGGTAGGGAAGTGTACGTGTATACATGAAATCCTTTCCAGAAGAGAAATACCTACTGATTTACAAACGCACTGCTCTTGCATTTAACTCAAAAAGCCAACAGAGATAGTTTTCAAAAAACAAAATAAATAAATTAAAATGAGAAAATTTTTATAAGAAGAAAGAAATAAAAGATAACTTATTTTAAGCAGAACCGAAAATGAAAACATGATTTTTTTTTTTTTACCAAGAACAACTGGTAGAAAATATTGCATAATTGATCGTCTAGAGGTTCTAAAAATGCATAAAATTGCATTAACACATGCAATAAATGAAAATGTTGTCTTGTACCAGCTCGGCTGGCAATTTGGGGTTCGCTGCTTCACTTTTCCAACTGTACCGTAATTTGGTGTGAAGTCCGAATTCCACAGTATACACACAGGCCATAAAGACCCGTTTTATAGGGTAGGCAACTATACACAACACAACAACACATTCACACAAAGAAAGGACTAGGACAGAAGAAAGAACATTCATAACCGAGCCGGGAGTCGAACCCGGGATCACCCCATCGCAGTCAGACTTCTTTGACTACTAGACGAGGCAGATGACGGCGTAACTATCAAAATACAACTTCGGCACTCTGCTAGTAGGTTTTACCTTATATTTGGCATTATCAATATATTTTAAGAACATTTCAAGCCCTAATTTGATAAAGGACAAAAAGTAGTTTCGAAACTTCTTAAAGAAGTTTTTAAAGTTTTACAAGCAAATAGCATACAGTAAAACCTGTGAAGTTGACCACCCTTGTAAGTTGACCACCTGTCTAAGTTGACCGCTTATTTTCGGGCACGGAATCAGCCCTTATCATATAAATCAATCTTTGTAAGCTGACCAACTGTTTAAGTTGACCACTAAAGTAGTGCACCGCAACTGGTCAACTTACACAGGTTTAACTTTACATAATCAATTTTCTGAAGATTTTAAAACAAGAAATGTGTCACAAATAATTTAAAAAAAAAAACAATAAATAGAGTATTTGAAAGTTAAAAAAAGAATTTGAAAAAAAAAAAAAAAAATAGCTCACATAACAAACCCAGTTTAATGCCGTTTCAGGTACAATCAATAACTTGTCAACAACCTAAGTCACTAACATTGTACTTAAACATTGTTTTAAGAATTTAAGGGATGTATCGTCATCGAATACAGAGAAATTATGTGAATTTGATAACTAAGGGGAGCTCATTGTCTGCTCTTGGCTTTTGTCGGATGTCTTTTCATCCATAAGCTCATTACTTTTTGCATTGAAAAACGCGTTCCCTGTAACGCCGAAACACGTGTCTGCTGTAATTGGCAAATTTGTGCTTTTTTTAACGTTGTTTTTCTTACTTTACTGTTCAGCACAAAAGTATTTATTTATCTTATCAAAGTACAATCTATTTTTTTTCTGAATAATTGAGTATTGATGATCTATCTAATCCCGGAACTCGTCAGAGTCGTACAGGTAATTTTTGGTGAGTGCAAAGTTTACGATAGTTGTTTTAAAATTATCTAAATTGTATTAATAGCATTAAACATTATTTGGACCGAAACTGAGCTTTGGTTAAGATACTTAAAGAAATCCAAGCAATGTGTAGAAAGAAAGTTGGAAACTTATTTATAAAATAGGAAAATTCAAAATGTTTTTAAAAAATGATTAATTTAGCATTATTGGCAGAGAGATTCCGAATCGTTTTTTCCTTTAACAGAAATATTTTTAAACGTAAGACAGAGAAAGAAAAAGAAAAAAAAAAGGAAGGAAAAGGAAAAAAAAAGTGCAAATTTAAAAAGTCGTTAAATAACAAAAAAGATATTCTTCCAAATAATGAAAAGTACTAGCATTTGAAATTATTTTTTTTTTCAATTGTACCTTTAAGCTGGCTAGTTCTTCATTCAGGCGTTCAACGAAGGGGCGTTGCTCTCCTTAGAACATTGAAGCAGCAATAAAACGAGTTATAAACATGCGTAGATGCAACAGAGTGGTAAAATACTGGAAGGATCTACCAGCCTCAGAAATAAGATTATTTCTAAGTTCGACGGCCGAAAAAAAGAGATACAACAATACATGAAATAACGACCGAAATTTTTTTTTCTTGATCGCGTTTGAAAGCCCTAAAAAGGGTCTAGCGAATATGATTGCTATTTTCATTGCTCATTTTCTGTCAAGAGAATATTCATAACAAAACTCTCATTGATTCTCTTGTCTTCATTGTCATTTTCATTGTTTCATCTCACTGTGAACTCACTCATGAATTTTTGAGTTAATGTTTTAACTACCTTGAGAAAGTAACAGTTAAGTCAAATTCTTGAGTTTTACTTTTTTACTTATTTATTTTTATTCTTGTATTTGTATATTTCTTGCATGTTAGTAACGTGCTTATTTGTTTACTTTCATTCAATCAATTTTATTCGTGCAGTGTTTCTTTAAATCATTTTACTTATTTTTCATTGTCTTTACGTGGATTCTTCCTGTACGATATACAACCGTAACGCTGTTACTTCCGTGCTCTTAAACACGCTTTCAAGAAATAAAATAAATATTCCTCCAACTTTAAAAACATTAATCCCCTTTCATTCGCTTTCCCCAGTAAAATTCTTGTTTTCTTAACTAAATTACTCAAAAAAGTATTAAACACAAAGAAAATATACATAATACAAATTTAAATTATACATAAAAACAATACTTTTTCCCTTTTTTATTTAAGAGATAAGGGGAGAGGACTATATTTTCTCAAAAATTCTAAGCATCATGAACTTTATAATAAAGTTCTTAGCCAACAAAAAAATTTTAAACATAATGGGAAAAAAAGCTTTTTCTACTAATTTGAAATGAAAACAGATACATTAAAAGTAAGAAAATCACGTAAAATTAGTAATAAATTACGAATTAGTCAAACATTGAGGGCTGAAAAAGAGTAGAAACCCAGAGTATTTTAAACATGACCATATCTTCTTTATACGATCATTTTTTTATTTTGTAGTTGCATAGTTGGCATGGTGGAACATTCTCACTCTTTGGTCTGCAAGTTAGTTAATTAAAGACATTGGTTGGAAAAATATGTCAATTTATAACCTTCAAATTTTGAAACCAAGTATATGTGGCAGCTCAAACAAAGAAATACGACTAAACAACTTTACAATGTAGAAAAATATGTTCCATCCAGTGAGCTGCATTTCATAATGACACACATATCTGTATTTCAGAGCCAAACCAACGTTAGTTCAAAAATTGCGGTTTTCAGTTTTTTAGTTCATTTTATGTAGAATCCCGTTCTTCCTAGAGCCACGTGAACGCAATTCTTAAAAAAAAAATGTTTATACATAATAATATAATTATTTACTAGTGTTAAAAGAACCCGCATCTTAATCTGCTGCATGCGCCAGACAAAAGTTTTCCCTCTAAAAGTTTCAATCTTTTGACTTACGTTGTTTTGGCTCTGAGATACAGATATAATACATGGATGGTAAAGGATTGTCCACAAAGCGTTATTCGTGACAAAAAAAAAGTTTATTTGTGCCACTAATAAACTTTTTTTTATCACGAATCACGCCATAGCAACACTGCAAACAAGTGTTACTGATTTGTGGAAAATCCTATGCGAATCATCCCTTATCCAAGAAATCTTGAAGTACAACTTACTAAATCATCGATATCTATATCAATTTTTACGATATTCCACTGGTTATTTTTAAAAGGTGCCACAAAATATACTTTAGAACTTAATATAAAAACCTAAAACTTAACCATCGCAGGCTTGTGTAATTAAATGGAGAATTGTTTTCCTTTTAGAAGATACACAGTAGGACAGATATCAAAAAAATTTTTGTCTTGAAAAGTCGTTAAAGACCAGTAGTTATGTGAAAAGAGATAGTACTTGTTTAATATTTTCCTCGTATCATATCCGTAGATTTCCAAACAACAAACTTTCCTGCTTTGTTTTATGGCCAATTATTTTCATCTAGAAATAGTTTTTCCTTCTTTTTAATACCTCTCTAATCATTTGGCTACATTTATATGTTTTCACAAAGAGTGCTATGCGGAGCATCAATTCAAAACATAGTAAATCTTCAAACAATTTTCTTCTTTCTCTTCTTTGGAATGATAATAATATAGCTTTGGGTAGTTAAACTTTTTTTAAGAAAGGAATTTTGCAATTATTAAGACTAAACTATAAAAAAAAAACTACTTATTGGATGTTTCAAACCTCAATGTGATAAGGTTATTAGGTCATTATTTGGCAAGCGCTTTTATTTATTTGTACCAAATAGGCACTTATGAATATGCAAACTGTTTTCCTAAATAAACTTGTTTGCAAAAGCATACAAGAAGTAACTGATGAAGAAAAATGTGTTTTGATAAATAATATCTTCAAGAATAGTGTTGAATTTCTCAGAGATGCCAATCACACCACTTGTAAATTTTAGCCAAAACTAAAGCAATGCAAGCAATTTTTTAAAAAAAGAAAGAAAATATCTCATATCCAGGTGATGTAAAAGAACCTTACAAAAAATATATATGCAATTTGCAAAATTTGAGTAAATTCGAATCAATATCAACTTGATTAAACAAAAATACTTCATTTAAAGGTGTAGGATATTTCATTATACTTAGGAAATCCGTTGATTACTGAGCCTTTATGTGCCCCAATTTACTCTACCTTTTCTCCCTAGCCACAGAGTTTGCTTTTTTCCCGCCTTGTCACTAACTTCCTTACCACGTAAGTATGTAGATCAAACATATGGAATTGAAATTGTTCCTTGGGTATGGAAATAAAAAATTCTTCATTCAGTTTTTTTTTTAAATTATTATATCCTGCTTAAAGTGCATATAAATCCATTAAACAAAATTTAATCTTTTTCACAGATGCTCAGCTTTAATGTGTAATATAGTGCACAGTTTTAACTCTCACTGTTAAAAATTTTTCGTGAACACACTGAAATCTGCCTTTTTTTCCTTTTTCTAGACACTGGCATTATTAAAATAGAAAATAAATACAAATAAAAATAAACGGACCGGTTAGAAGGTTTATACAGATACTTTTATCGATGTTAAATTTTATACAATTTTAAAATTGAGACAAGAAATTTTTTAAGACTGGGAATTTCCTCCCCACAGCTTTTTCTATAGCACTTGCAGTATTAAATGGAATGCAAAATCATTTGCAGCCTTAACAGAAACTTGAAATTTGTCTTTTAGAGTATTAACACTTATATTTTTTGTTTATTTATTTATTTATTCATTTATCGTTTAATTATTTATTCATTTGATGAAAAATATTTTTAATGATCAAATAGAAAATATTTTAATAGAAAAATATTTTATTACTTCAGTAGTTTTGATAAATATTTGTTTTTATAATTTTGACTACTGAATTACGTACTAGGAAACGAATCACCAAAAAGTTTCAAGACACTAGTGTAGTGCTTTTTTTTATCTCTGTTCTACTTTTAACATGATGTAGGACTTGAAACTTCTATTGACTGTTTTTGCAAATTTGATGAAATGAAACTAAACAATTTTAAAGACCTTGTATAACGTTTTGCAAAAAAACACAAGACATTGAACTCCAATTTTTGCGTTGTGGGAAATCAATTTAAATGCTCACGTAATAAAATAATATTCCTACTTATTTTCACTCCCAAAAATTTTCTTCCGTACATGACACTTGGAGATGAAACTCCTCTCCAATTAAATTTGAATTTCAGCCTCTGATACACATTTATTTGTTACATTTTAATTTTGATAAATTATATATTTCAACTAACAATCGTTTTTCTTTTAAATGCCATTAATATTTCACTAGATATATAGAAATATTTTTTACTCGGTATGCATGAGATTTGTTTTTCCTTCACATAAATATATGAAAAAAATATCGTTATTAAATGATAAAACTTTTTTTAAAAATATTAAATAATGATTATTTATACAAAATTATTATTTAAAAATTATTGAATAATATTTTTAAATAAACTTCGTAATATTTTTCTTTATTTTTTGTGTGAATGTGTGTAATATAGCATGTTTAAACTATGCTATTGATTCCTATAATTAAAAGTTCCTTTCATTATTATTATCAACATATCAAGTAAAAGTGGAAAATATCTTAAACATCAGTTATAAAACATTTGGATTCTTATGTATATCGTCGACTCAGAGCAACAGTAAGGCATCTAATTCCAGGAATAACAGTAAGATATCCTACTGTTGCTCTGAGGCGACGATATATCATTGAAAGAGTTCCGAAATAGTAACACTTTTTTAAAATTTCTATCGTTAATTATTATATTTTTCAGAATTTGCCCTCACAGATTGTGAAGTTTTTGCGCAGAGAACTTCTAGTCCTAGAGGACACATTGCTCTTCTCAATCACCAATAGTTTTACATTCAAAAATCATCACAACTGTGGTAAAATAGTTTGCTTCCATTTACCCCAACTGACCCTATTAATTAAGTTTCAACATCAAACAATCAGAAATAATTGTTATTCACTCTCTATTAAATGTGAAAAATTAGAACAGTAATAGGATCTTAATCTATTTTATACCTGAATGCAAAATAAGATGATAAAAGACGCGAAGAACCACCAGATTTGATCCTATTGCTTCATTTACTAATTCATTTCAATGGTATGAAATATAAACTAAGAATATTTACTATACTAAAGATATTTCCAACTAAATTACATCAATTAAAAGATGTTCCTTTGTTAACTTTTTACCTCTTTTTAACTTTGAATCCTGGTGCTTTCAAGGAGAAATCACCAACGGTAGCAAAGAAGCATTATCACTTTCGCTTATTCGTTGGAAATATCTCTATTAAAATTAGAAAAATTAATCGAATTTGAATCTATTTTATTTCTGAAGGCAAAATGAGATGATAAAAGGTACGAAGACCCACCGAGGAGATTTGATCCTATTGCTTCATTTACTAATTCATTTCAACTGTATTAACTAAAGATATTTCCAACTAAATTACATCAATTAATTGATATTCCTTTCTTAACTTTTTTCTTTTTTTAAAACTATGAATCTTGCTTTTTTTCCTTAAGAAATCACCAAAGATAGCAAATTAAAAAAAAAATCACTTTCTCTTTTGACGTCAAAATTGCTCTAGTGATGTCTTTGACATGTAAACATAAAATTAGGAGATGATGAAATAATCAATGTAAGATAAAGATAAAATAAAGAAGAATAATGGGAAAAAAGCCGTGCTTGATTTTTGTAATTTTACATCGAAGTGAAAGCTTAACTTCCTAGCAAGACATAACTTCCTCCTATTCACGGATGACAGATCAACGTATCTTCGCACTAAATTACGTCTACGACAGTAGTTATTTAGCATTTTATCATATTCAGAAGATGGTACGCCATCCTGATATTCGCTGGTGATAGCCTTACTTAGATTGCTTAGAAGAAGACACCAATTTTGGGAAGTTACTTCACTTGCATTCTAATTCGCTTTAAGGAAGTAGTCTTCAATTGTTTCGATTGAAAAGTATATCCGGAACAGTAGAAATGTTTAAGTCTCTATATAAAGTTGAACGCTCTAGTTTAGGTAATAATTTATTAAACTAGTTTTTGAAGTATGTAACAGTTATTTGAATATAACACAAAGAGAGGCCCGCATCCTGGGTAGGCGACCTGGGCCGCCGAATAGGGTGGCAGATTTTAGCGACGGCAAATTTCATGATGGTAAAATATGGGGAGGCAAAAAATAAATAAATAAATAAATAAATAAATAATCAAATTTGTTGTTTAGTCTTTTCCTTTTAGCTCAAATTTCAGCAATACACGAGAATATGCTAGATGATTTAAGAGAAAAAAAAATATTATTAAGATCAGGGGGCGGCACTTGTCAACATCTCCTGGGGCGGCAAAACTACTAGAGCCGGCCCTTTACAATTGTATCTTATAAAAGCTCCAATTGCATTAACAACTAAAAAGAGTTAATGAATTTGGAAAAACATTAATGTCCGATACAATAAGCATCGATTTTACGAACCGTTGTGTCCTGACGATACTTAGAAACGGTCTTAACGGATAGCCTAACTTAGCTCACGACTTTTACATTCATCTTCTCAAATTCATCCATTACGTCTTTATTATCAGTCTGTTGCATATTGTTTAACATATATCAACTGATGTTTAATATTAGGCAATTATTGCTGTTGATTGTTAGTTGATCTACAGCACCTGAAACTTTCTTAACTACTTGCACATTTCCAGATTATAATACAGTCGAACCCGCTTAATGGAATAGCCATTTTGCCACGAGAAAATATTCTCCCTTAACCGGAATAAAAATAACACATTACATTGCTTTGGTACATTGAAAATGTATTATATTAAGCGGGATATTCTTTTAACCGATATTCTAATAAGTGGGCTCGACTGTAACTGGTTATAGTTCCCGTGAAACTTCACCATTCCTTTTTCTAATACCGGCATAAATGTGCTAAGCAAACAGCTAAATTAGAATTCGAAACAAAAATGAGAATCCAACTTTAAAAAGTTCAAATACTAGTAGAAAACATTGTCCAGTATAAAATACAGTAAAACCCCTCCTAACGGACACCCTTCAAAGGCAGACACCTCTCTTATGCGGACAATTTTTAATTCCCCGGTTCCAATGCAAATAACATCATTTAACCCCTGTCCTGCGGACCTATCTACTGTGGACAAAAAAATTTGTCCCGTTAGTGTCCGCATTAAAGGGATTTTATTGTATTACAAATAAAACGAAAAAACTAATACAACATGTTTGCCCGTCTTTGTCCGAAAAACGTTTAGTCAGTTTTAAAAGACGCTAAAAGTTTGCATTGTTATAAATTAAAAAAAGAACGCTAAAAAATATTTCAATCGAAATTAATGTAATTAGGAAGGAAAATACCCAACACTTTTGTGCAGTTTTAGCACTAGAGGAAGAATCATTTTGCCGTCTGATTGATTCGCATGAAAGTTATAAAAGTGAACGTTTTCTATTTTTATTTAAAAAATAGTAAGAAAAGTGTTGTCGTCTTTACTTATGCCACTCGGGAACCCGAGCAGCAATGCTACTCGATTTTAAAGCAGAGGGGTTACGGCTTTCGTTTTAATCGAGCGCATATTTTTTCTAGGTGGAAGTCCGATTTGGCTCAGACAACACAATAGATGGGAGAACCATCTACGGACAGTTCGATAAGTTAGACCCAGACTAGAAGCCGAATAACTTTCTGGTCTAGCGTCCCTAGAGGTATCGTTTCACTTGGAGGACACTGTAACCACGAGCATATTTTACGTCGCCCAGTCACCATTAATGATGATGGTGGATTTTCGACCAGCAAGGATCGAACCCGGGACCTCCGGTCACAAGTCCGATGCCTTATCGATCAGGCCACCACGGCCCTGTAAGAACTGTACTGTACAGTAGGGTGTCCCGAAAAAAAAATTTCCGTTTTTCTTAATGCAAGACCTCTCAAAATTTGCGAAATTGATCGTAAATTACAAAAATAATTTAAAAAATAGAATAAAACTATATCTTCAGGGCTCTACCGATCGTCAAAGTTTTGAAAAATTGTCATTTTTATGGCAACTGAAAAAGAAGTACTGTGAAGAAAGTTATAAATTTACTGTGAAATAAAAGCTCGACAGCTGAAATAAAAAGATCGTGATTCGTAATATCAACAAGAACAGAAAAAAAAAAAAACATATGGTGATTACTACTGTAAATGCCTATATGGGAATAACCCCCATTTCCGCAGTAGAATCGTCCACGAAGCTTGGCGCCACGTCTCGATTTGCATGCAACAATATGTTACTGACGACTTCGACTTTGTTTGGTTTCAACTTGCTAATTCCTTTTACTTGTTTCGAGGGCTTTCTTGGCTTGACTCACGGGTGTTTTCTTCGTGGCCAAAGTAATTTTAATGCTATAAAAGTACAGTTGCAATTGTTAGTGTTATATGCCGATTCTGTTAGTTTTAAGTAATGAGTTCGAGACGTAGTGAGACTACTTGTGCTATACTGGGACCCTACAAGGAACTTGATGATCGGAAGATACCTACTGTAAAAGACGTCATAAAATTTATTTTATTTGTCAGGAGCGAACAGAAATGTATGCATAATGGAAAGGACCCTTCCAGTTCAGATATATATACAATTGTTTCTGAAAAAATCAACAGTATTTGGACAAAAGCTTCAATTCCAATCGTAACTAAGGAACGAGTAATTCAATTATTAAAATTCTATTTCAAAAAGTACGTCAATTTGAAACGATACCCCAGAAACAAACGAAGTGATAGTTTTGAAAATAAACTGAAGTGATTTTTAGAGTCATCTGAGAAGCTCTTCGACGTTGCGGCTTGTAAGTGCCCTGTATTTGAGTCTTGTTCGTGTTTAAAACCTAAAAAAGTTCCCATCAATGAGAGAAGTTTCTTGTTGGATCAAAGAAATGACAGGAAAATGGTGATAAGAGGTGTCGATAAGAAAGAAACAGCTAGATTAATGAAACAACAGCAGAGAAAACTTGAAAGGGCAGCAAAAAAGTCTTCTACTGAAAATAACGATTCTGTCTCAGCAAATTTTGATGACGATTCGATGCGTGAATTTTCTCCAGAAACGTATCCCATAACAGAGACGAATACGGCCTCTACAGGGACACCATCAACTTCAACGACAAATAGGAATACACTGATCTTGCCAACAGTTGCTAAGGTCTGTGATAGATACGGTTTGTCGACGCCATCTGCTGCTGCTGTTGCTTCTGCAGTTTTAGCTGATGTCGGCTTGGTTTCAAAAGAAGATTTAACTCTAGTTGTTGATAAAAACAAAATCCACAGAGCTGTAGCTAAAGCTCGGAAAGAAGCTTCCAAAGATATTGGAAGTATTGTTATAAAAAGCATTTACTTTGATGGACGTAAAGACAAGACTCTGATAAATGAGAAAATAGGAGCTCGTTACCATCGCAAAGAAATTTTAGAAGAGCACATCTCAATTTTAGCAGAACCCGGATCAATTTGTTTGGGACACGCACTGCTTCTAATGCAATTCTAACTTCGATTACAGCTCTATTAGAAGGTCAATGCTTGAATTTAGAAGACGTAATTTGCGTTGGATGTGACGGAACTGCAATAAACACCGGTTGGAAGGGTGGCGTGATTCAATATTTAGAGGAGTATTTGGAAAGACCATTGCAATGGTGTGTGTGTATGCTTCATGCCGACGAATTACCCCTTCGTCATTTATTCTTGACCTTAGATGGTTGCACTTTGGGTCCTGAAGAATATTCCGGACCTATTGGAAAACAGTTAGCTGGTTGTGAAAATAAAATGACATTGTCTTTTTGCCCAGTGGATGGTAATTTGCCTAATTTGCCGAAAAATGTGGTTGATGAACTAAGCACGGATCAAAAATATCTTTATGAGATTTGTCAAGCTGTATCAACTGGTTTCTGTAGTCCTGAGCTGGCAAATCGTCAACCTGGAAAAATGGCGCACTCGAGATGGCTTACTTCTGCTAATTGTATACTCAGACTTTATGTAAGTACTCTTAATCCAACAGAAAATTTGCGATTACTTGTTAACTACGTGGTTAAAGTGTACGCTCCAGTTTGGTTCTTAATCAAGCAAAAGTCATCTTTTAAGGAAGCAGCCAAACATCTTTCTCAAATGATTGTGTACTCTCAATTTTTACCCGAAAACTTGAAATCTGTTGTGTATTCTGTTTTCGAAAGAAATGCTTTTTTTGCGCACCCAGAAAACCTGCTGATCAGTATGTTGTTTGATGATAGGGAGCACATTTGGGAGTTAGCATTACGAAGAATAAAAAAAGCTAGGGAGGCTGAAAGTAGCACTAAACGCAGAATATTTAAAACACCAAAAATTAACTTCTCTGCTAAAGATTATACGGAAATAATTGTCTGGCAAGAGTGTCAGGTTACAGCACCACCGGTTCTTCGACATATTTCTAACGAGAACCTTCAAATTATGGCAAAAGATAATAGCTTGGAAATCGTTGACTTTCCTTGCCACTCACAATCTGTGGAAAGATGTGTTAAACTAATAACACAGGCTTCACAAAGTGTTACTAACGCTAATTCTAGAGATGGCTTCGTTAGAACCAGGTTGCAATCTCGCGCAGAAATGCCAAATTTTGGGCACAAAAATAAGTTTAAATTCTAAACTTTTGTCATTATTTATAAACTGTAGTTTGTTTATTTTGTTTTCTTGTGCTTTGTTTCATTAGTTTCTTAAATAAAATTCTTTCTAAACTTTATTTTTGTATTTTTAAAATCATATCGTTTAGGTCTGTCAAAAATGTAAAATATGCAAAACTTCAAAGAGCGGTAGAGCCCTCAAGATGACACGCAATTCCATTTTTTTTTTACCTTTTTCGTGATCTGTGAAAAATTTCGCAAATTTTGACACCTCTTGTGATAGTGTAGCTCAAAATTTTTTTTTTCTCATATATGGACGGGACACCCGACTGTACAGTAATGTATTGAAAAATTAGAAAATTATCCAGACCAAGAAAAAAAAGTGGAAAAATTGTTGCCAGAAAGTTTTAAGATTTATCATAGATTAAATAGGGAAAGTTATAAGAACTTTTTAGAAATTCAAACTTAATCAGTGGCAACTACTTTATTTTCCCTGTTTGTGTGACATTTCCTTTATTTTGAAATTGTCTTCGATTTGCGAGATTAAGTTCCGAATAAAAAGTATAATTATAAATAGCGCACATCGTAAAAACGTAGATTTTTAGTTTAAAAAAATGGGAAAAATATATGGAATGGAAAACAAATTTATAAACTTCTGTTTCATGTTTACAATAAAAAGTCTTTCTTATACGAATGGTTTATATTTGTGGTTGTAGCATAAAAAATATAGATGATACATGTGCTAGTCATTAAATTCAAATGAACAAGTATTTGTATTTTTTACCTCCATGGACTGGATAACAACTAACGATATGAAAACAGAAACAAAATAAACGTTGCGCAAAGATCAGTTCGAAACTGTCGCTCTTCAGAAGCCTAGTTCATAGTGGGAAAAAATACTTTTTTCGCAATGATTATCCTCGCTTTCATTCTAACAAAAAAGAAAAACTCGCATTTCCCGCAAAATGATGAAGAAATGTTTATTGTTAAAATGTTTTAATCCTGATTGACATGTGCAAAATTAGGGTCATCCACAAAGATTCACAAAACACTTCTGCTTCACTGCTCTGTTGTAACAGGAAGGGAGAACAATGAGGGATTTTTATGCCCAACAGGCACTCTTTACCTTATTTTAAATAAATCATAGTCCACTTTTTCAAACTGGAAAAGACGCTTAGAGTTAACTCGAAGAATCAAACAAAACATGATTTATGTCGTAGAGTGATTTTAAGTTTGATTGCATTTATGCATTCCTGTTTTCAAGTTCAAGACATTCCGAACAACGTTTTAACTTTGTGATTGCATTTTCTGTTCTCTGTATTTTCCAAACGAAATATCCTTTTTGAGAATAGTCAAAAAATTCCTTTTCATGAGTTTCTGTTTTCAAATTTAAAATATTGCAGTTAGTGAAGAACGTGTCTAGCATTTTATTTCCCCAGAGTACAAAAGAATGCACAAAAGAGGGTAGATCACTAACCTTGCAAAATCTTTGCAATTTTTCGACTGAAATTTGCAAAAAATTTCTTCTCAAGAGTCATTTATGTAAAAAATATTTTTTTTAAATTAAAAAACCATTGTGAAAATTTAAATTTACTAAATTTTAAAGCACTATTCAATAATTATTTTTTTCACATAAACGTATCTAAACCTGAGGTCTATCTCTTGATATTTTTTATATTGTTATTATTTTTCTTTTCACAAAAAAAATCCGTAATCATTATTTTGTTAGTTTGAGAAGTTTGTTAGTCGTTTTATTTACGCAGGCTTCAAGCTATATTTTATTTTATCTATACATTTCATGTTAAAACTAAAGCAATTAAAAAATATTTTAAACTTTTTTTTTTTACCAACCATTAAACCATACTTAGTGTGATCTTGAAAAAATCGAAATAAGTAGCAATCAAAAGAGCATAGTAAAACATGTTTTTGGACGCATAAATTATTTGCCCTCGTGTCCCCGCTATCGAAATAAGAGGTCTTAGAATCTGCCAAAATTTTAAGAAAAGTCGCCAAATGTAGCAAATTTCGCTGAGTAATGAAAGACATTTTTCATACGTTTTGCAGATGGATGTCCTTCCTGCATATGCAGACGATGAAATCGAGTGGTATCTTCAACCACTAGCCAAATACTAAAATTTGGCGGTTTTCATAAAATTTCACCCTTTTAAAGACCTAATATCTCGATAACGGGGTGACAAGGGCAAATAATTTTTTCGTCAATTTCATTATTACGTTTTTAGTGTGGTTCCCTGGTTGGTAAGTATTATTAGTTTTAGTACACGTAATTTTGCATATTTCTTTCTCTGTGTATTCCAGGGTACTTTTTCCTTTCTTACAATTAGTGTGCTTTTATGGGGTTAGATGCGTAATTTAAATATTGTTTAAAACTAGAAATAGTTTCAAGTTTACTTTTTACTGAGTAGTTAAATCACAGCCAATTCCTTCCTATAATTTTAAATTTCATTTCAGTTTCGCAAAAGACTACATCCCCCCCCCCTTCCATGAATCCTTTTTTTTTTTTTTTTTGCTATTAACCACTTAGCTGTTACGTTTTTTAGTCATATTGTTTCCAAAAATCGGCACATTTTTTGTGCATAATTTTGCAGTCAAATCAAATATCTAAGCTCAAATTTGTAGTCTAAAATGTTTCAGGTACTGTATTTATTAATTTCTGTTAATTTTCAACAATAGCGTTCCTACTTAACTCATCCTCGTTTGTCTAACCGTAAAACTAGTCTGCAGAAGTTTTCCGATCAATATTTGATTGAAAAATTACTAGTAATCAACTAAAACACTGTAAAATAAAAAAAATAGATAAACACAGGCAATTCAACTTAATGACATAGAAAATTATGTTGCCCGTGTGGCCCTAGGGCAAATAAAAAAAGTAACATTTCGCGACACCCAAGTGGTGTAAGGGCAAAGCAGTTAATTGGTTAATGTTTTTTAATGATTCATTTCATAGAACTTCAAAGCCATTGCTACATTTAGAATTACCTCGCGTTTTACTGCATTTTTGCTCTTCATATCCAGGTTAAATCAATGTTAAAAGTTCAATATTATAGAAATTAATTTCGAATACCTTGTGGATTCATCATGTGCTCAATAATCATGTACTCAGAAACTAACGTACATTCACTTTCCTGCATTTTTGGAATTCATTTTTTCATAATTAATGAAGTTTTTTTCTCCAGAAAAAGTATTTTCAAACTTTTCTGCGATTGTTCGGTTTGCAGTAGTTTTAAGCACACATAAATCTTAAATTTAATTTTTTTTTTTTTTTTTTTTTTTTTTTTTTGCCACTCGTAAGTAGGACTCGACCGATGGTTCAACAATTTAGCCATCGGCATCGGCATCGGCGGCCGATGCTGACTTGCAGGAAACATCGGCCCATCGGCCTTAAAAAACATCGAAAAGCCGATGGGATTGGCCGATGTTTTTGAAAAAAAGAGAACCTTTGTTGTTTTACTTTTCAATACAAAGTAAATTGAGTTACCGTTTTCATATAAAATCGTTTACTTCAATTTCAGTATGAATTTCTATTTTAGTCACCCCGAAAGAGTTTTTAATACTGCATTCAGGCACCGAACAAGTTAATTGTTGCGTTTTTTCTTGCAGCTGGATGTACGTATGTACCTGTCATAAGTCATAACTCAAAAATGGTAAGCTGTAGAATGCTAAATTTTCGCATGTGGGGTGTGCGTGCGTTCTAGTTGTGCACATCACCTTTTTGTTTTCGATCGGGTGTTCTAAAAAGCCTATTTACTTATTTTTTGTGGCTATTAATTACTTATTTCAATGCAAAACTAATTTAGCGTCTCAGACTGACGATCATGTGGTGATATTTTGCCGCATTGGAGACCATGGAAACAAATATGAGATGACGAAACCGGTTTTGTTTCATTTTGTTAGATTCCCGTTGAACCGACGGTAATTTTTAATTTTTCGATATTTGTAATATTAATCACAGTATTGCAGTTTTTTCTGTATCGCTTCAGCGGAGTTACAAGTTTGAGGCCCGTCGAAATACATTCTGGGGCCCTATTTCTCTATCACAGAAGTTGTAAAATATTTATCATAGGCATTTTTGTAATTCCTACGGTTCCCCTATGGTTATGGGGCCTCTCGCGCAATTACAACATTTGCTATATTTTAAATCCGCCACTGCACATCAAAACAAACTCGGGTGCAAATATTAAAAGGGCTTTTCTGCTCAATGTTTATGATTATTTTGAACTCTATTTTTTACGACTATCTTTTGTATTTCCGAGAACACTTATGTGCTCCTCTTCCCACTCCCTCAATTTCTGAAACTAAACTCTAGTTGTACTTCTGAGTTGTTTAAAACTAATACCATTGATAAAATTAGAGATTTTTTTTTTCAAGCTTTATCTATTGTTTAGGAAGAATTTCGAGCATTAATGTAAGAAATTGATTAAAGACGTTTTGAATGGTGACATAATTCGGAAATCAAAGGGACTTTTGAATTTTTTCTTCGGAAGTGCTGAAGTAGATTCAGAAACTCTTCCGAGGCGTTGATGGTAGCGGTTCTGTACTATAAAAAGGGGACCGAAGTTGGGGCCAAAGTTTAATGTTGTGAATTACTCCAAAATCAGAGGTTGACCCCCCTAACCCACCCTCGTCGTTTCAAGAATTTCTTAAATACTTAACGATAATTTATTTTGATCAAGAAATGTCATTTTGCATATTTCTTATACTTGTTTCACCTATATTTCGTAATGAGCCATCTTTTTTGCATCATTAATAGCGATCGATTTTTTTCTGTTGTAAGTAACTATTTTTATGTATTTATGTAAAATCAATGAATAAGTTATTTTTGTTTCCATCATATTTTTAATAATATGTTGTAGAAAAGTTTCAAGGATTTTCTATTATGCATTTTTTTTTTTAATTTCAGAAAATTATTGTTAAATTGAAAAATTTAATTTGAACTTGTTTCTAGTGCTTCAAAAAAGATTAAACAATCAAATTGTTCAATATTACGTGTGCAAACATCAGATCAAGTAGTATATGTATTCAGTGATTAACTTGGTGTAAATATTGAGTTTGTTTATTTTGGCTGCGTTTTAAGAACCTTGCTCTTTTCATGGCTATTTCTTTTTTCCGTAAAATTTATGTCACTGTTATAGCTTTTATGAAAAATGTAAACTTTTCTGTTCATAAACTTTAAATAAGTATAAAAATATTCCTGTTAGGATTTAATATTGTAATTTATCTGTTACCTTTTTTGTTTAATTTGATGACTAAAAAATATCTACGTGCACTCTTTCCACTTTAATTGCGTAATTTGTTGACGGTTTCATAGTTTTATTCTTTTTTTTTTTTTTTTGAATGATTAAACAACATAATTTAATGTTTTTTAACTATCTTTAGTGTACCTAAATCCATGCATTATTACAATATTACTTAAATCTTAGTTATATGTTCAATTAAAAAATAAAACAAATCAATTGGTTAAACAGTCTCGTTGTTTTTCTTTCTTTTATTTTCTTTCTCTTTTTTTTTTTTTTTTTTTTTTTTTTTGACTGTTGTTTTCTGTCTTCCATCATACAGCAGTCGGAAAAGGAGAAGCATAACTATACCCTGTACAGATTGTACGTAGTACGATCCAAAAGTTCGAGGGACAAGCTGTACCATCAAATCTTACCCAAAATAGTTCACATTACCGAAGCACATCCACCTTCAAAAGGTCACCTTGAGGGACTATGTATTTCTGCCAGCGTTCATATAACTTTTAGAAACACTCCTGGAAGCCACTTTTTCGCTACCTTCTGTGATGCAGTTTTATCTTCTCCTGACGGAAGAAAGCGGTGCCCATGCAAATGTTTTTTTTGCTGAGAACAGGTAAAAGTCACACGGAGCTAAGTCCGACGAAACGTTACGTTTTTTTTTTGTCATATCAGAGTACTGACCAATCGAACAGTGCATCCTCAACATGAAAGTCGACTTCTTCCCCACGATGAAGTTAAAGCAGCAGCGCAAGAGGCCTTACAGAAGGTTGCGACAAATGTGTTCCAGGAGTCCTTCTAAAAGCTATACGAACGTTGGCATAAGTGCATAGTCGTTCAAGGTGACTATTTTGTAGATATGTGTACTTCGGTAATGTGAACTATTCAGGGTAAGGTTTTATACAACTTGTCCTTGAACTCTTAGATCATACTACGTGCGTATGAGTTTTCAACTTACTATTTCATAACGTTTTTGAGTGACGCAAGTTTTCGCGCATTAAGACATCACAAAAGAATTTGCGATAATTAACTAAGGAGGTGTTCAAAATGTATATTTTGGTCATCTATATTTTCTTAGGTACATATGCATGTACACATGTGCCGAAAAAACTTGTGAAGTTTAAATTGGGTAATCGTAAAATAGAAATTTAGGTCGAAATCTGATTTTTTTTTTTTTTTTTTGTGATTACAATTTCTTATTCGGAGCAAGGAGGCAAAGTGAAAAGAATTAATGATCCTTTAAATCCCTGACAATCTTATCAATTAATTTCTGTTAGATTTTCTTTTTTTCTTTTTTTTTTTGCCATCGGCCTATGGCATCGGCCATCGGCCATCGGCAATCGGCCATTTGGAGGAAAACAATCGGCAATCGGCCATCGGCCATCTTTGAACAATCGGCCAACAATCGGCATCGGCCCATCGACCAAAAAATGCCATCGGTCGAGCCCTACTCGTAAGACCAACTCTCTTATTATTTAAGCATTTCCCAAATTCCTCTTCAACTTCTTTTATTTATTTAAATAAAAGAAGGTCATTTTTAATTTTACTTATTTACATTTTTTTCCAGTTTGCTTTTAAAAAGCCAATGTTTTGTTTCAAAATCCTTTTGCTGTGAGTAAAACAGATTTTGTTTACATATCAGTGATTCTATGCACATCTAAAGGTTACAAATTCCATGCAGGATTTAGAAAATATTAGAGAAATTTTTTTAACAATATTGCATTTTAACTCAAAATAGTACGAAATAATCTCGGGCACAACTATAAAGCATTTAGCATTAATCATCAATCAAATACTGTTTCATCAATTCGTGAAACAAAAAAACAATTCTTGATTGTTTCCAGTCAAAAATTTGAAGCGCTTCATTGCATCAACAATCAATTATATTATTATGTTCCTAAAAAGTCTGACTATTACTTACAAATCGGCGAAAACCTCCGATTAAAATTCAGAGCAATTTTGTAGCAGAATGCTAATTAGGTAATTCTTCTTCATTTTTCAGCATTTTGAAAACAACTTGAAAAGAATGCATCTTGCACCAGCATTTTATGTGTTTCGGACATTTCGTCGAAGTTTTTACAAAACTAATCTTTTGTTGATCAAGCTTCAATTTTAGCTTCAAAAGAAAGTGCTTCATGCTCCGTTTGGAACAAAAACACAGCCTGTCATGATGGCATTGCTTGAAATAAACGGAACTAAGTGAAGGGGATTAGGTAATTGACGGGTTTAACGCTGGTGGCGGCGATTGGAACTTGTCATGTGTCATTGTTGCATTCATAAAGTATAATTTTTTTAAAGAAAAGAGGATGCACATGAGACGTTTCAGACTTTTATCGGATGCGGATGTTGTTGATTCTGTGTAAGTGAATTTTGAGTGTCTTAATAAATCCCAACTGTAAAATGCCTAATTTTGAGGGAAAAAATCGGAGTTCAAAGAGAACATGTGCTCCTCCCACCCCCACCCCGGTTGTAGGTTCGGGTGAGAAAAAACAATACAAGACATTTTAAAACTATTTTCAATTTTTTGTTTCACTTTGATGTTTTCAATAACTAATTTACTTGTTTTTGGATAGAAAAGGTGTCTTGCTTACCCTTTCCGAAACGGAGGAGAGAAAAATAATAATACGGAATTAAAATGAACAAATTTTCTTCACAAACTCGTTTCTTCTGCATTAAAAAGGA
Source organism: Uloborus diversus (assembly GCF_026930045.1). Lineage (NCBI taxonomy): Eukaryota > Metazoa > Arthropoda > Arachnida > Araneae > Uloboridae > Uloborus > Uloborus diversus. Next base: position 70,643,180 of record NC_072733.1, read on the forward strand.
ATCCCTTGTAACTCCAAAATCTGTATCTGCAGTTTGCTGTGCATTTGATTGTTGCATTATTTTCTTTTGAGTTTCCGTACAGTGGTATTTTTTTATTTATTAAACGAAGCTTGGTTTCTTTCCTTCCTTTTAAAAAAGTCTGAACACAGTCAATCTGTTTTCCGATGAGCTTAATTTATTTTGACACATAGTCTAGACACTAGAGGTTCCATTAAATACCGGGACGAATTTAATATTTAACTGGACTTTTTAAAGAACGTGTACGAATGCCTTGTGGGGCCGCGATCCTGGCCTTACTCAAATTCAGCTCCTCTGTGACTGCCACTGTATCTGGTATCGTGAGGTCAGAGTTACATTAAAATATGGACACATGGAGCGCGGGCCTAAGGCATCAAAATAAGGAGGGTGCCATATCTTCTCTTAAAGGTTTTAAAAAATTTAGTAATTTTTTTACTGCAGTATAGCAAGATGAAAATATCAAATCAGGAAAACAATTTTTGAAAAAAAATCTCCTCAAATTTGTAATCTTTTTCGCTCCATAGCAACTTTAGGCATGGCTTAACACTATATTTAAACTATTAAAATGTTAAGCAGTAGGGAATTATATTACAATGTATATTTACGTAGGTATATCACTTCTTGTATACATCTCGTTGATACGTAGGTTTAAAGCAAAAGAAAAATTTTCTGTAAGTGAGAAGAGGAGAGGGGGGGGGGGGCACAAAAAGAATTTTACGTCTAGTGTCCTCAAAAGTCATAATAGGGCCCAAAGCCCTACGTGTAAATTAACTGAGTTTAACTCGAGCGCTGTAAGTAGTGCGGCTCCAGTTCATCAATTTGGTCTTTCCTGGTGAAGTGGTTCTATATGTATATCACTAAGAGGAAATGCTTGGTGAGTTGTATCTGATCCATATTCTTCATGTAACCAAAGATGGCTAACAATCCTGTTTTTAAGACTTAAATTTCCAAAACTTTCCGAGGGTGGGCTCGTACAACACTAACATAGTTAAAAATCGCCTTCGTGTTTTCGAACTACAGTTCAGTAATATCGTCAAATCTCTTTAATTTCAAAGCGAGTTCGAGCCGTCGTGGGAATAGGAAAACGTTTGGAGGAGATCTGTCGACTATCGTGGTTATTTTCAATTTTTAATTTTGTCTCTTACATCCCTTTCTTTCTCACTGCCTCATTTACCTCAAACATAACTTCTCAAAATGTTCCAAAAATACACCGGTACTAACGGCTTAATTCTCTTTCTACCAACTGAAATTTATATTGAACTCAAATAAACCAAGGCTTTTCCTTCTGAAAGAAACTTTCTCAAATAGTTAGGATTCTAGAAATTATAGATGGTTTTTGTGATTCGCACTACTTAAAAAATCATTAGCACGCATTTAGCTCAACCTAACGGGACAAAACAACATTAGCTAGCATCCCTACATCTGAGTGCCCATACCATTTCTGAGATTCCCGGAAAAGTGTTGTTTGTTCCTTAATATAATTTAACGGCCAACCACCTTCAACTCTATCAGTACCGTCAATTCGTTTCTTCCTAGAGCAGTCAGTGGTCATTTACGCTTTGGGTAATGACCTTTACAATGACAAAAACTGATATACACAAAGGGCGCGGTTGAACTACGTTGTTTAAAGATAAGATTATTCTGTGTTTTGTATTGTGAAAGATAATTTAGGTCACACATAGACATTGTTCAGAAAGTTGAGGTTTTTCATAATATTCTTTCAACCTGTCAAAAAAAGTAAGAAATAGTTTTTGCTCTTGTTGGAAGAAATCAAATAAGCATACATTTTTCGAAATAACATTGTTTCCTATTGTATTTATCCATTGTTAACTTTGGGGAGCAAAAGTATTTTCTTTTTAGACCCTATTATGGTATGATAAATTAATATTCTTTACGAGTTAGTGGTAGATGTTAATATTTTAAAATTTGGAGCAAAAGTTTTTTTTCATAATTGGGTGACAGCGGGGTTGCAACAGTGTCACATCTTCGCTACAATTGTCTTATTTACCTGATTTTTGAATCTGAATACAATGTAAATCTTCACACTCCAATTCTAAGAAGTTCTTAGCACGAGAAATGCAGAACACATTCATTGTGCAAAAAGTTAAATTCTAATGTATCGCACAAAAGATTAATTCTATTATTACTGATATTCTTATCATTATTCTGCAAAATATATGTGTCTTTCATCGTAAAGTAGTGTTCTTGTAAATGATTTTAACGCGCCTTATTATACTATAAAGCCCTTTGCGAAAAATTTTCCTTGGGAAAAATTACAAGTACTCAGGTACTATTATTTATCTCATCAAAAACAACCCTGTTGTAAAAATTTCCCCGCCAAGAAAACCTTTAACTTTTCCGCACAAAAAAGAAAACTTGCATCCTAAACCCCAAAACCCTCAGCCATAAAAAGTTATGATATCTAGTTTGCCCGCCAAGTATCTGCCAAACTATAATCCTCTCTCTTCTCCTTTTTCATCACATCTACTTCTATTAGAACCTCCTCCCACCTTCAACTCCTCAGAAATATGGATAGATCTTTTAAATTGTTTATCTTGTTTGACGGGAAGCTTTTTGCTCACCAAGCAACCACTTCACTTTGAAAAGCTTCCCGCCAAACAAGATAAACAATTTAAAAGATCTATCCATATTTCTGAGGAGTTGAAGGTGGGAGGAGGTTCTAATGGAAGTAGCTGTGATGAAAAAGGAGAAGAGGGAGGATTATAGTTTGGCAGATACTTGGCGGGCAAACTAGATATCATAACTTTTTATGGCTGAGGGTTTTTGTGTTTAGGATGCAAGTTTTCTTTTTTGTGCGGAAAAATTAAAGGTTTTCTTGGCGGGGAAATTTTTACAACAGGGTTGTTTTTGATGAGATATCACATATTTTTGCATTGATATTATTACTTTGTCTGTATTTTTAGAATTGAGAACATCAAGTCAGAAAATTTTCAATTGAAACAACGCTGTTTTGTGTTTTTAAGGAACAATAATGGCTAGCCTAATTTTACGTCAAGTTATTTTCTGACTATTAAGATTCTATGTTCATTTTGCGAGAATTGAGCGGTTTAAATTTTATTGCAATCCTTGTATCCTCTCTGTTGCAAAGAAAACTGCATGGATAATAAAATACTATATTTTAAATTATATTGTTTTCGAGTATTTTACAACTTCGCAATAAATTCTATTACAGTTTCTTTATTTGACAGATTATTCAACATTTTCATGAAGGTTTCTTTAAATGTTTTACAGCTTGAGGGCTGTTTTAATCTAGCTTTTCACTTTTTGTTTAATTACATTTTTTCTTAAATCGTGGATTATTTTACGTTTTTTGGGATAATTTTAATTGTTTGGTGATTTATCTTTTTCTTGATAGAAGTCTTTGTCTTGTTTAATACCTAGTTTTGTTCAAAAGTTTATTTAAAAAACGTGTAGGGCTGTCAATGGTGGTCTTGCCGCATTAAAATAAACGACAGTAATTAGACGACATTCATTTCGTGAAGAGAGAACAAAAACTAACTTTATTGACAAAGCATGGACGCGCCGTAGTTGTTCGAACATCACAACCGTTGCCACAATATGAAAACAGAAAAAAGGAATATATAGAAATTATCTCGGTTACAGTGAGACGCCACATCATTCCCCCGCCTAGTGAGGTACCGAACGATCAAGAAATTGTTCAAAGAAAACGAGCTGGGCGTCGAACGATACGTCCAGATCTGGAATGTGGTGGAGGAAAGTCCTCTGCAAATGTAACTTTCTGCGGAGCTTTTGGAGAATGTGACTTTGGTTTCTTGAGAGCTGGCTGTTGATCGAACTTGGCAGTGGGAGTATGTTGTGGCTGTTCACTTGGCAGTGTACTGGATAGAAAATCATTTTTAATAGTAGAATTTTCCAAAAAAACAGGGTTTTACTCTATCTATTGAAACGTTAACTGCCTTTTCATTTATTTTGACTTGGAAAATTTTGTCTGTTCTGTTTAGAACTTCAAATGGGCCTTGATATGGAGGTTGAAGACTTAGGCGAACAGAATCAGTTCTTACAAAGACATGGGTGCATTTTTTTAGATCTGCAAACACGAATGGTTTTTGACTTGAATGGTTTGTGAATGGTACAGGTCTAAGCTCTTGAATGTTACTTTTTAGAGATTTTACAAATTCAGACTGGGGCTCACCGGCTGTATTTTCAAAAAAATCATAAGGCAAATGGATATTTTCTCCGTAAAGAAGTTCAGCTGGCGTCGAGTTGAAGGTTGTATGCCAAGTTGTGCGTAAACCAAGCAGAATAATCGGGAGTGATTTTGTCCAGCTTTGATTTTCATGGCACATAATTGCAGCTTTTAAAGTGCGGTGCCAGCGTTCCACCGCGCCATTCGCTTGCGGATGATACGCTACTGTGCGTTGCTTTTTGTAACCTATGAGCTTTGATAGCTCCCAAAACAAATTTGATTCGAATTGGCGTTCTTGATCGGTTATGATTGTAGAAGGAGATCCAAAACGAGCTATCCAGGTTTTTACTAGCGCATCTGCAACTGTTCCGGCTTCTATGTCAGGTATTGGGGTAGCTTCTGGCCAACGTGAAAAACGGTCGATGATAGTAAGGCAATAACGGTAGCCTTCTGACGTTGGTAAGGGTCATATGATGTCAAGATTTATTTCACTAAAACGTTGACTTACTGTATGATATTGTTGATGTGGACTCCGTACATGTCTGGAAACTTTTGACTTTTGGCATTTGATGCAACACTTGGCCCAATTTCTAGAGTCTTTCCTAATCGATGGCCAAATAAATTTTGAGGAGATTAGTTTGATTGTAGATTTAATGCCTGGATGTGCCATGTCATGAACGTGATGAAACACTTGTTTTCTAAATTCTGGTGGTATGTATGGTCGATTTGCCTCATGGGAAACATCACAGTATATAAAAATCGATCGGATCCAACAATAGGTAGCTTGACTAGTTTTAGAGATGACTTTGGAGATGAGAGCATGCCTTGTAATTCGTCATCAGATTCTTGAGCTTGAGCAATTTCTTCGTAATTAATTTGTGAACTTATCTGCAATTCGTCTATTCTTGATAATGTATTCTCAATGCAATTATCTTTTCCTGAAATGTGTTGTATGTCTGTGGTAAACTGTGCAATGAATTCTAAATGTCTTTGCTGACGAGGAGATGCTTTTTCCAGCTTTTGACGAAAAGCAAATTTTAAAGGTTTATGGTCTGTAAATATTGTGAACTCTCGGCCCTCTAACAAGTATCGGAAGTACTTGACGGAAGAATAAGCACTTAAGAGTTCTCTGTCGTAGGTGGAATAATTTTTCTGTGTTGGCGTTAGACGTGATGAAAAAAATCCAATAGGCTGCCAGAAGCCATTACAGAGCTGTTGCAGGACACCTCCTATCCCTATATCAGAAGCATCCGTCATTAGAGCGAGTTTTGCCGTCAATGATGGATGAACGAGGGTAGCAGCTGTGCGTAGTTGCTCTTTACTCATTTCAAATGCATGTGAAGCTTCATCTGTCCACTCTATTTTTCGGTTATCATTTTTCTTACTGTTGACTAAATAGTTGTTTAAAATTGCCTGTTTATGAGCAGCATGGGGAATAAAACGTCTATAAAAGTTGATAATACCTAGAAATCTTCGTAGCTGTTTCACTGTTTTCGGCCGTTCCATGTCTGTTATAGCCTTAACTCTGTCATCAGTTGGTTTTATGCCTTTGGCTGAGACGATGTGACCTAAAAACTTAACCTCTGGCTGGGCAAAAATGCACTTACTGAGTTTAAGTGTCAGTCCGTATTCGTGTAGTCTTTGGAAAATAATCTCTAGATGTTGAATGTGCTCCTCTCGATTGTGCGATGCTATAAGGATGTCATCAATGTAGGGGAAGCAAAACTCAAGACCACGAAGCACAGAGTGGATAAATCTTTGGAAAGACTGAGCTGCATTTCTGAGTCCAAAGGTCATGAAGGGGAATTCATATAGGCCAAATGGTGTACAGATAGCAGTTTTTTGAATGTCCGACTCTTCCATAGGTAACTGATGGTATGCCCGGTGAAGGTCCAATGTAGAACATACTGTGCGTCCCTCAAGCTGATGAGTGAAATCATGAAGATAAGGTATGGGGTATCGATCAGCTTGCGTGGCGCCATTATGAGCGCGATAATCGCCACATGGTCTCCATGAACCATCTTTCTTTTTTACGATATGTAAGGCGCTGGACCATGAGCTGTTCGAAGGGCGACAAATGCCTTGCTCAAGCATATACGCAAATTCAGCCTTTGCAATTTTCAATTTATCGGGAGGTAATCTTCGAACTTTGGAAACGACAGGTGGGCCTCTTGTAACTATTGAGTGTGTAACATCATGTTTTACTTCAACTTTATTTAAACTGAAATTTTTTGATGTTATGCTTTTGAACTTTTCTAAAAGTGCGAGAATGTCAGAATCAAGATTATTTGAATCAAGTGGAGTCAATGATGAAGATGGTCCTTTCATAATTTTAGCAGGCGCATAAAGTGTAGTTAAGGGATCAATTAATCGTTTCTGCCTTATATCTACCAAAAGACCATAATGCCGCAGGAAGTCTGCTCCAATTATGGGTCTTGTAACACCAGCGACTACAAATTTCCAGTCGAATTTTCTTCTCAGACCAAGATCTAACGTTACTACTTCGGTGCCATAGGTTTGAATTGGCGTTGAGTTTGCAGCAAAAAGTTTAAATTCAGAAGGAGTTCGCGAACTTGACTTAGATACAGGAATTACAGAAATGTCGGCAACTGTGTCAATCAAATAATTTCTGTGAGTTGATTTATCAAAAAGAAAGAGGCGACAATTCATCCAGCCGTAGTCCTCGGCCTCTTCAAGGGACCGGTCATTTAGTTTTCCGATGGCGAAGAAATGTTTTGGTTTCGAAATTGACATGGTTGAACGCACTTTGTAGATTTTTCGCCAAATTTGTAGTGATACCAACAATATTTATGCTCATTTGATCCATCGTTTCGATTTCGGAAATTTCTGGATCTGAAACGGCTATTATTTCGCCAGTTATAGTTATATCTCCTATCCCTTGATCGGCCGCGCTCGTGTACAACTGCAGCTAACTCACTTACCTGTCGGGTAAGTTCAGCAATTTTTGCTTCTAACGGTTAATTTTGGGGTTGCGGCACACTATATGTAGCATTAATTTCAGGAGTAACAGCCAGGTCGTGTATCTTGTCTGCCACAGCAGCCAACTTTGACAGTTCTTCACTCAAAGCTCCTACTATGCTGCGCGTGGTAGAAGGAAGTCTTGTAAGCCAAAGAGATTTGAGTAAAGCTTCGCCAACACTATCGCCAGCGAGATTTCGCATGCGAGCGAGCAAGTGAGATGGGCGCGAATCGCCGAGTTCCACACCTTGCAACAAAGTGCGAATTTTGGATTCCTCGCTCTCTGAATGAGAGTCGATTAGTCGCTGTTTTAGCGTTTCATACGGTTTTTCCTTCGGCGAGTTTACGATGATGTCGCTGACAGATGTGAGAATGTCTGCATCAACCGCGGCGACCACATGGTTGAACTTGGTAATTTCGTTAGTAATGTTTGCTAACGTAAACTGTGCTTCCAATCTCAGAAACCATAACTGGGGATTGGATTTCCAAAAAGGTGGTGGTTTAATTCCCACATAAGCAATTTTTTTATCGCTATTTTCTTCGGTACTGCTAGTGTTCGTTAAAGGCATAATGCAAAACAAAAAGTAATTCAGAATAATAAGAAAGTTCAGGCTTACGCATTCAATGTCTTTCACATAGGGTCACCAGTTGTGGGGCTGTCAAGGGTGGTCTTGCCGCATTAAAATAAACGACAGTAATTAGACGACATTCATTTCGTGAAGAGAGAACAAAAACTAACTTTATTGACAAAGCATGGACGCGCCGTAGTTGTTCGAACGTCACAACCGTTGCCACAATATGAAGACAGAAAAAAGGAATATATAGAAATTATCTCGGTTACAGTGAGACGCCACAAACGAAATAAAGCATGTTAAAAAACTAAGCCATTAAATATTTTAAATTTGAATGTGTCAGAAGATCTATGCAACTTTACTCGATGTCAAATCGCGGATATCCCAAATTTGCCATAGCGAATGCGCATGTTGCGCGCGGACTAAGCTCATTAAAAGTCTTGCTTAAATTAATTGTAAAAACTTTTTCAGCTAACAAATTACTGCAAAGCACGTTTATCCACACACGTATTTCATATATTTTCAATTCATTATGTGTTGTTTGTGAAAAATCCATTAATTTAGAAAATACGCAAACCAATAAAAAGTGCTATTTTTCGCTTTCAATAAAAAGGTTATATGTGCCGTATTCATATGCGTACAGTTTGATATAATTTGTCACGTAAAATATTGTAATGGTTTAACCCCAGTTTCGGGCCGACATTTAAAATTTCTTCCCTCCATAATTATATCAAAATTGAAAAACAGGGGGAAGGAAATTTCGTATCGACAAAACATTGGGGGGGGGGGAGGACAGCATTCTAATCTCATTCATTAATTTGTTTCTCTGCTTAAATATAAACAAACAACATGGAATCTTAAAACAGAAAGCCCAATGAACGAAGTCCGCGCGCATGCGCAGTCGCTGTGGCAAATTTGTGATATCCGCGATTTAACGTCTTTGCAACTGTTGGATATGTTGTAGTCTTGATTGAATTTCATTTCCTAAGACAACTTTGAAAAAACGGTTAGATCTGTTCTAACCTTGCAATTTCAGTCCGAGATAAACAAACCCTATGAGCTGAGAGTAAATACATAAGAATTTAGGGAAAATTAGTGATTTTCAAATTTCAATTACTCCGGCCCATGATGTCCCTGGGGGTTGAATTTTTGTATATGTACTCGATGATCCCCCAAGAATATGAATACAAAAAATCATTACCGTAGCCCCCCGGGGGGCTGTGATAGAACCCCGGGAAGGTACAATTTGGGGGGGTAAAAACAAGGGGGGAAGGGGAGGGGGGTCAAATGGCATAAAAGGCACATCAGTAGGACACAAGGAATGTGTGTGCGAAATTTCAGCTTGATTCCTTTTTTCGTCTGGGCTGTAGCCCTGTCAAAGAAAGCGAAAACTTTTTTGAACAGCGATTTTATAACTTTAATACCTCCTCCCCGTGATGGTCGGGGATTGTATTTTGGTTTACGGCGTCAGGGGCCACTAGAGATTGAGTGTACCAAAAATCAACTCCGGGGGTCTTCATGGGGCTGAGATACAGAGGGGTGAAAAACCCAAAAAACCCGAATTCGCTCTGTCGTGTAAGCTTGCTCTTGGTCGCTTTTTTCTTTCGTCTTTGGCGGTGGATTTGCTTCTGCTGGCTGCTGCGTTTGGTTTCCTTGGCGGGGTGGGACGCTCCCGCGTCCCGTGATTAGATATTTATCTTTTAAAAACGCGCTTTTTTACTAACGTATTTAACTAAATGTGATACCATGTAGCAAACATATACGCATTTTTAATGATGGAGATAGATCACTTTTACAATGATCGATTCATATTTCACTATCATTTCACAGCTCAGGATAATTTCTCGATCAGAAAACATAGACAAGTACGATATTTACTTCCGGAATAGCAAAGCGTGTTTTTCTAACCTATGGTTAGAAAAATGGGGTTCGGGGAGAGGGGAATGAACAGTCAACAAAAAATGGGCAGTAATTTCCAAAATTACAGTTTTACTATCCTGTTGGTTTTTTACAAGTTGTTTATACTATGAACAATATTTTAAAACTATCTATTTAGGAAACATTCAGTTGGAATAGAGTTGTACAATTTCTGATCTTAAGCCTGATTCTGCGTAGGAAACTGTGAAATTAACTTTTTGCATCACTTTCACATTTAAAATTTCAGCCAATTCAATATAATTAAGCTTCTCTTATTTATAAATAATACATTACTATAAATCAAGGTAAGATGAATTCGTTTTATTTATTTTTTTAGAACAGCTTAAGTGAAGTAAAATGATTACAGTATTTGACATAGCTATTTGTGCACTCCAAAGCAATGTTTGACATTTTTAAATTTCTAATGGTTCCTTTATGTATTCTTTTTTTTTTTTTTTTTTTTTGAGAAAACAGATGACACCAAAGCTGCGGAGTCGGGGGGAAAATGACCGACTCCGACCCCTTCTCTTTACCCCAAACTCAGCCCGACTCCGAATCTTTTATATCAAAATCAGTCCGACTCCGATTCCGTAGACCTGATTTTTATCACTGAATAAAAGAAAATATAGAAGGAAATAAAAAAGAAGTCGTTTCGAGAAGGACAATCTTTTCAGCTGTCTCAAACAGCTGAGTCTGAAGCTTTCCTTTGTAGTGCCATATATAGCACTATAGGGGAAGGTTGCCGTCAATGGACCGGCTCCATGACTAGATCGCGAAGATATTTCCAGTACCAGAGCTTGTGCAGACGCATAATCAGTTTTAGTACCTTCCTTTGTCTGAAAACAGTCTACTGCAGAGTCGTCAAGTAGCTAAAATTACTTCATCACATTGTTAATCGGTCAGAAAAGATTTCTACCATTATCTTATTAATTATTGAGATTTTCATTTAGTTATAACATGCTTTGAATATCACTGATCATCTACACGTTAACATTGACTTAAAAGAGTGCCTTTTCAAGTACAGTTCCACATGCTTCATGTTTCATCATGATTCGTCACAGCAGTAACACCTATAAGAATATTCAAAATGACGCAGTTGCTACCATTGAACCACTAGGTGTTTCCATGAATGCACCACGTGACAAAGTAATTCATTCATAGAAAATCGCAAATATTATTGTAACTTCAGTTCAATTACCTTTGAGAATTGCTCAATTGTTTTAAAATAAACATAATAAAAATGAAAAAAAAAAGGTTTCAGTAATTCATGAAAATTCTTTTACTTCATTATAATTTTAACTCAATTTTTTTTATAAAATTGATTAAAAATTTAAAACATAATAATACATTGTCAAATACTTTTACTGTTACAGAAAAATTCAAAAATTAGTAAAATATGGCCAGAGGAGAGGTGAGAGCATGTAACGTGTTGCATTAGCTTACAGAAATGGTGGCACGGACCTTAACGAAGTCTGCCTATAAGAAAGAGTCCTGAAAGCAATTTTAAACAGTCGCATGGAAGATAAAAACCAGTCTGTTGTTACCTTAGTCACTTATCAGAAATTTAGGAGATAAGCCTTCCGAAATAGGAACATAATTAGTGAATCATATTTTGAAACTAGAGAAGACGTTTTCGAAATTACTTCCGAAAAATTGGGGGAATTGTCCTTTCAAGAGGCTGAGAATAATAACATGTCTACAGATATAATTAAGACAAAAACTCTGTTAGTACTATATTCTCTGGTAGTTTGAGACTTAAGTTTCTGGTTTCAGTAATAAAATGGTCAATAAGTTCTTTGACATTTTAGAGAGCAAGTATAATCTTGCGTCGAACGAAAATGTTCAAAATGGATTTAACAACACTCCCAACAGTTCAAAGGAGGTTGGAAAGATATTAGTTAAGTATGGTGTTGCACAGGTTGGTAAAATATCAAGTGGTGAACGAGATGTGATGACAACAGCTGTGTGTTGTGTGAATGCTGGGGTTTCTTGTGCTCCTCTTATCCGAAAATAAAACATTTTAGAAAAAAAAAATCTTTTTCTATAACTTATTATTATTTGTAGAGTTTATTGATCGCCTGTTATAAATATTTGTAAGCTACGCATTAATTTTTTAAGTTGAGAATGTAGTCCATCAATGGAAACTCGATGGTCTATCCATAGCAACCGGCTGTCATTAATGGACCATGTGCTAAAATATTTATTTTTAATTTTCATTCTTTATTGTGTATATATATTATGAAAGTGAATATTAAAAGAGAAATATACTGAGAACTTTTTTCTATAATCAACGTGAAATGTGAGTTGGATTTCCTTTCTAAAAAATCGAAAACTGTTATGTGGTTCATTGACGGCAGCCTCCCCCCCCTCTCTCTCTCTCTCTCTCTCTCTCTCTCTCTCTATATATATATATATATATATATATATATATATATATATATATATATATATATATATATATATATATATATATATATATATGTGTGTGTGTGTGTGCGTGTGTGTGTGTGTGTGTGTGTGTGTGTGTGTGTGTGTGTGTTTGTGTGTGTGTGTGAAATGATTATATAAAACGAAACTAGAAGAAAGAATCATTAATAAAAGTCCCTTTAATTGTTTATCGAAACTGAGGGAGAAACTAACCTTCAAAAAACAAATAAATATTCACTTAGTGTCAGAACTGGATTCTCTGCTGCCTGCCTTGTCTAGTGGTCAGAGAAGTTTGCCTATGACAGGAAGGTCCGGGTTCGAATCCCGGCTCGGGCATGGACGTACTTTCTCTCTCCTGTCCTTGTGCTTTCTTTGTGTGAATGTGTTGTGCTGTGAATGGTTGCTTACCCTATAAACTGGTCCTTATGGCATGTGTGTACTGTAGAAGTCGAACTTCACACCAAATTACGGTATAGTTGGAAAAGTGAAGCAGTGCACCCCAAATTGCCAGCCTAGCTGGCACACGACAACAACTGGATTCTCTAACCGATTTATCAGTATGGCAATAAATTAAAATGAACGTTTAAACGATGCACCAAATGATAACGGTAATATATTTCACTTAAGGTACAGTCATCTTCTTAGTATGCAGACTGCATTCACCTAGTTTGCACAATGGAAAGTTTATTCTTTCCTTGTTCAACAGCAACTGGGTAATTTTTCTTTGTTCCTGCTAACTCCTATGAAATTTTGTTTCACATCCGAATTTGTTGTTCCAATCGAGTTCTTTTGTTCCGTACATCAATCTGACTAAGAATAATGTTCAATGCGTAACTGGGGAATTGTTTGTAAAAACGTTGAAAAAACCCAAAAACAAAATTTCAACTGTGTTTCAAGGCAACGGTTTGATTTTCGTGCAAAAGATCGATTTTTTATGTACACGTGAATTAATGATGAAAACAATTACTGCAGTAAAAAGGCTTTAAAGAAAAAAGTTTTCTGATTTCTTAAACGCTTTAAAATGCCAACAAATCGGTCACAAATCTGAATGCTTTTTTTCTGCAATTTGTAAATAATTTTTTTTTTTAATGTGATGCAAAATTTTATATTGCCTTCCAAAAACGAGAGATATGTTTTAAACGTAGACTGCAAGAAACTAAACTTGCAAAGCACAACTGTTCGGTTTTACGTCAGGGATTGTCCATAAATGATGGAGGAGGGGGTTCTTAAAATTGACTGATAGAACAAGTGGGAGGGAGGGAGGGGTAACTAGAAGTGTGACACCACGCTTTTTTCTAAATATTATGCTTATGGAAAAACAACGTTACATGTGGCAAAAGGGAGGACAGGAGGTAGGTAAAGTGTGGCACTTTCTGATAAAAGGGGAGGGGGCAACGATGTTGAAAATATGTGTGACATCATTTATGGACAGTCCTTTAGTTTTTTTAAGATACGGTCAAAAAAAAAACGGTTCCAAAAAACGTTGAGTTCCTTTAATTACTATTTCAAAAAGAAAAAAATACAATTGCAATAGTAGTTATGTTCAAAAATCTTTTTAGGGCAAGGTAATGACTGTACTGCAAAATTCTTTTACTGTGCAAAGATTGATGCTATTTTCTACAGTGAAAAAGGTCACTTTGCGTATTCATCTATTTCATCCACAACAGTCAAAACGAAGACTTTTAAAATCGAAATTTTTTTCATTAATGCGTCGAACAAGAAGTAATAATGTAATGTACTGGCGCAGGTATCCTACAGTGAACAAGTAGTTTAAAGTGAACAGTCTGCAATAAACAAGCCAGAATTGCCAAACTTATTGGTTATTACCATGAGATTTTTTTCACGTGATTTACATCATAAGAAATATTTTAAAGCTACCTTTTTTGTTTAGCATCATTCTTTTATTATAAAGTGATGACATTTCTGATTTTATGTTTGGGTCTGCCTATTAAACTGGGAAGTTTACGCTTCTGCATCACGTTTAAAATTCCAAAATACAACTGATATCAACAGACATACCTTTCTTTCATTCGTAAAGAATACATAGATTAATTATATCAAAAATAGTTTATTCATTTAATTATTTATTTTAAAGCGGTATAAGTAAAGGGGATCTCATGATCACAGTTGTTTGGCTATTTGTGTATTCCAAAGCGATATTTTTCATTTTAGAAGTTTCTCTTTTTTGAGAAGCAGACGACATACAAGTCGACATATCTCCTCTAGCCACTAGTGTCTAATGAAACGAAAACTGCATTGAGGAATTGGAAGGAAAAAAAGAAGTGTCTATACAGGTAAGTGCTAGGGGTGCTAATACAAGTTAATGTTGACGCAAATCTTCAAGAAGCGTCAAAATACTGGAAAAGAAAAAAATCTTGCTATTAATTGATTACAAAAAATTGATGCAAATCGGAACACGGTCTGAGAAAGAATTCAAACTGAAAACTTTGTGAGACTTCCTTCAGAAAATGTATCCGATACTGATACTTGTTGGATATCTGTCAAGCACAGAGCATTAAAAATTCCTTACATTCAATTTAAATTATAACAGTTTTCATAAAAACTGTACAAGATTTTGGGTTTTTTCGTTTTCTAATTGAAGCAGTGAGAAGGCAAGGAATGTAAGTGGACATCTTCAAGTTTCAAGGAAAACGCGTTTAAATTTGCGGGGCTCGGTCGACTTTCATTGATTTTTTTTTTTTTAATCATGCTGTATAGCAGCACCTACTAGTGCTATTAGTAATATCTCTTGCCTCAAGTCAGAGGAGTAGTTCACCTACCATTTGTATTGGTTATCTCTAAATTTTTAATTTTGGCACTTACATCCATTTGCTTCTCCACTGCCTTAATTTATCTAATCGACTTTTAATGGTTATTTCATTTTCTCAATCTTCATTCATTTTACCACACATCATTGAAAAGTATGGTCATAACAACAAGATTAAAAAAAAAGCAATGGTTAAACAGTTTTTCACTTCCAAAAGCAACAAATAAAAAATGGTAGCTATTCTCTTATAGTTCAATGTAAAAAAAATTTCCAAAAAAAGAAAAAAAATTATTATAATTGAAAATAGCTATATTTATGGGTTTTTCTCCCCGCATGACCATAAGTAGCAATATATTTTTTTAAATATAATGTTATATTTTATTAGTTAAAGATTTAAATGACTGATATGCATCTAATACTTAAAATTTAATGCCTTTTCATTTCTATTTCATCGGTTAATGTGAAGGGAAAATGTTTCTTTATATTTTCCTTGGCCATGACAATGACAAAAATACGTGCTATTCCCACAAAACTGTAAAAATTAAATATTCATCCCTGTAAGCCAAAGTTGTAGAGAATGCAAGCATTCATTTATAATTTCCCTCATAAATCTTTAATGAACTGTAAATTATACATTTTCATATATTATTTACAAGACAATGAACAGGTGCTTTAATTCAGCATGTGCTTCCATTTAGTTGCTCTTTCGTGAATACTTAGCCATGAATAATTCATTTGACTCTTTTCTCACATTGAAGTTCTTATTTTGCATACTATACTTTTAAACCTCAATATAGATCTTTTTTTAATACAAAAACAAGTTTTTTCGTTTTTTTTTACGTGTGTTTCGGAAAGCGTGTTGTTTTCAATCCGAACTTCCCAAAACGAATTAATACCCATAATTGTAAACGTGAAGCAAAAATTGGATTCCGTGAAATCATCTGAGTGTGAATAAATAACTATTGCATAACGAAAAGATATAAAACCAATGATAGAACAATAAAAAATAGCTTTTGACTGTTTTTAGAAGCTTCAATATTAATCACTAGAAGAATAATGGTTTAAATCTTGAAAATTGTTGTATGCTATTCTAATTCAGTTTTTGACTTTTAACAGATCATATTGCTTCATGTAAAAATAAATGTCACTAACATGAGTTTTATCAAATATGTTTTAATTTTAACCAAAGAGTTTGCCCAATGTTTTTGCTTTCAGTTTGGAAAACGAGTTATAGGTGTAAGAAATAGTTGAGAATAAACTAGAATTTTCCCCTCTAATTTCCATACCCAGAAATTGAGTTTCAATTTTTAGTAGCAACATATTTCCGTTTATTGAAACCGAAAAATTTGAATTTACTCAAAGTAGGCATAAGTAGGGAAAGTAGGTCCACGAGAAAAAAAATGTGCAATATACAACTAAACATACAGACAGTTAATTTAGAGTAAAAACCCAACAATTCCTGTACCCAGATTATGTTCTGATGTTGCAGTATTAGGTAAAAACAAAATACAATTTCTTGTTATTTTTTGAACTACCTATTCAGAAATTATTGTAGAAACAGTTTGTGATCCATGTTTTTTCAATTTGAAATACTAAGATAATTTTTAATTTTACAGTTACTCTTTCAAAACATGAATTTCGAGACTCACATATTATACTGCCGGGGGAAGGTAAAGAGCAGTTTCTGAAAATGTTTCATTTTATATTTTTATTATATATTTTTAAATTTATTTATTTATTTATTTATTTATTTATTTATTTGTATTTTTTGTCATCAATTGTACTTTAGCTTTATAGTAAAAGCTTGCTTACTTGGTGTCTGCTCAAAATAAAGCACGAAAAAAAAAAAACCTGTCTAATTCCAACACTTCCGTATTAGTATAAAATCCAAAACGCGTTTCTTTAAATATCTCAAAAACTCATACGTGAAGGCTTAGAAAAACCAGTAAAAAAATTTAATACATATTCTTTGCCATAAATCTTTTTTTTTTTTCCAATTGGACTTCCACAAAGGCTGTACAAATAAAACACACAGCAATTAAAGACCATTCTTGAACTTCTACTTTTTAATTAGCAGTTGGAGAAAATTCAACTAATAAAAAAGAAATTTCTTGCACGGGTTCGCTTTGAAGGTCTCGGTAAAGGAACTGGAATATGCTTTGAATTCGGAAACTAAAATAATTAAACAACAGAACAGAACAGAAAATACTTCAACAATTTAGAATTTTGAATAATTAAAAATTTTAACTACAAGCTCTTAAACAAAGTCTGAAACTTCCAATAATTATTAAATAAAAACAAAAAAACCCGACTGCGTAAAAATCAAAAAACTAAAAACAAAAAAATATAAGCTCAGTAGTTTAGAATGTTATTAAGTACTACTGAATAACTACACCAATAAAATGTTTTATAATCGATACACACATTCGACAAATCATCAATTCAAAAGCGAAATAGAATGATAAACAGTCGGGGGCCATTCCTTTTTGACAAATCAAGGAACCCCGTAAAATTTGAATGGGCCCCGGCTGTTGATCTTTCTATTCTGCTTTTGAATTTATGATTTGTCTTTTGCGTGTATATATATATCGATTATAAAACTATTTCAATGGTGCAGTTATTTAGTACTACTTAATAACATTCTAAATACTACTGGGCTTGTATTTTTTCTTTTTAGTTTTTCTGGTATTTACGCAGCCAGGTTTTTTGTTTTAATTTAAATTTTTTTACCACTTTTTAGTTAACTTTCATTGACTTAGTTATTATGATTATAAGACGGTAAATTTCGCAATCTTGTCATTTCATTGAGAGAGTTTACATTTTGAGAATTATTAAGTAACTTGCTGTGGTCTAAACTACTGATTATTAGTCCCTCTAGGGACCTAACTCGGCTTAAAGCTACATATGCTTGACCTTCAGCAAAAATGCGCAAACTTAAGTCAACCAATGCTATTTAAACAGCCTGTATAACTCATGATGGCGCGAGCTCGGAAACGTCGTCATTCAAATCTTTCTTGCAACACCAAAAAAGCCCGTCAAGAAAGTACACGCCGCGAAACTCAGTCCCTTCAATCACGACAAAAACAAATGTAAAATGTTAGGGATGAAAATCGAATTAGTAAACATAGTAAACAAAAAATTCAGGCAGCGAAAACGCTACCTGCATTTGTCGCACGCTGTGCCAGGTTGCGTGCGACACGATCCCGAAATGACAATATGGCGATTGGTTGTTGATACGGTAAATTTTGATTACTGTCATGCGTTTAGTGACACTCCCAAGGTTAAGACAAAACGATTGACGTAAGAATCATCAAAATTGGCCAAGGTGTTTAGCATCTACAACGCCACATAGGAACAAACAAGCATATATACTCGTACATAGACTGATTACCTTCCTTTGCGTCACGCACGCGCAGTCGGATAAAAAGAAGAAATTAATAAATGAATCTCCTTGAAAATAACAGCAACAAAAGTTATTCGAATTAAAAGGTAAATCGAGCCATTTTTAGCAAGAAACTTTTGAACTGTTAATATATATCAATGATAAACAATGCAACAAAGGTAGAATGGAGCATCCGGGAAAAGTGTTTGCATGAGATAAACGTTTTACATTTTGCGGTTATTCTATTGCAGCTGCGTTTTGTTCAGTTTGGCTTTTTATAAAACAAAATACAGGATTTGCACAAGAGAATAGCCAGATCAATAAAAAAAATTGTTTTTAAAATTATTTCTCAGATTAAAAAATTGAAACACAAAATTAAAGGGGTTTTTTTTAGCAATCGCGATTGCTTATTGTTCTCACTTGACGGTTTTGATGTGCAATTATTTTATTTTCCCGCCAGCACCCTCTGCAGCATCACCGTTGACCATATCCTCACGATGCTGCTCCTCCAGAGAAAGCCATCTCCAGGTTGCGTCCATATCCTACACACACACGCATACGTACAAAACTACACACACACACACACACACACACACACACACACATAAACACAAACACATACACACACATATATCTACACACACATGTACATACACATACACACACGCATAAATACAGACTGCTACACATACATACACATCCCCTACACACAAACACATATACCCCCCCACACACACACACAAACACACACGCCTACATACACACACTCGTGATTGCGAAAAACATAATTTGAATTCAAAATGACAAAATTCAAATTAATTTTCCTTTTTTTTTTTTTTTTTTTTGCAGTTACTAATATTTAATGTATGAGATTTTGTGGCACGACAAACATTTAATAAGTAATCCTATTCGTTCCCCTTATTTTGTAGTATTAATTTGCCAATGATTCTCAATGCTGCCTATTTTTCTAGTACCACTCTACCAGGGGCTCGTAATGCTGCAAATGCAAATGTGTTCTTGTACTGTTTGCGGCACCCGTAGTTGATAAACAGTCTTCGACATCATATTTCACGGTATGTAGAATGAACTGGCTTAAGAATTTAATGCTTTTCGGGTAACAAAAGTCTCACCTATTTACCACGTGTAATTTAAAAAAATCTTATCACATTTTTTTTCGAAGTTAAAAAATCTTATCACATTTTTTTTTTTTAAACTTCGTGTATCAGTTATTTTAAATGTTTAATAGTTTCGAAAAGATGCAATTTAAAAATCCAGTCTTTCTTTTAACCTAATCCTGTATAAAGGCATTTTTATTATTTAACTTTCCTTGCGTAACCCATAATATATAAATGGTTTTAAAGACAAAACTCAGTCGAAAACTCATGATTGAGTAATTACCTCATTGAGTAATTACCCTCATTTGGCTTCATTCAGTTTGTTTGTTGTTTTATCATCAGAGAATTGAAATGATCAAATTCCAGAAAGTACTGAATGAGATCACTTTTTCCTTCCTTGAAGGGCATTAAAATTGAAAATTTGAGAGATCCATAAAGAAAGCTTCAATCGTGACTCAAACATTGAGAAACAGATTGAAGACAGACGTTGAAGGAAATATTCAAATTCCATTGAGAGTAATGGATACAAAGAGTCCCTTCTTTTTCTGATACGATTTGAAGTATCTACCCTAGAAAAATAAACGACTTCGTAATGGGTGTATCACTCAATATGCTTGAACGAACGTAATGCTATAATGCAATTTTTGTTTCGAACATTTTAAAATGCTTCTTTTCAAGAGTAGTAATATCAGAAAATAATGGTCAAAAAGTAATAAAAATGAAGGATGAAGTATTGTCGATATCAACAAAATAAAATATTTTGAGAAAAAAGAAAAACATGTAATTATGTATTCATGTCCAAAAATTCAAAATATTATATGACGATATTTGCTTCATTGACATTAAAAAGAAATAAAAAGACGTTACCACACGAAAAGGTTACGTACTGTTTTGATCTAAAATCATTTTGAATCCGTTTCTACTATTTCCACTAAGTTAGATTATTTGGTCATTCAAAATTGATCAAAAAATGTGCACAGCTAGGCAAAAATATATTTCTATTAAGAACAGAAACTACTGAATGCTAACGCATGACAAATTCAAAGATGGTATGCGAAAAATCGTTCAATGCTTTCTTGTTTTATAATGCCTTTTTTATTCAAAAGTACTATTTTTTTATAACAGAAACATCAACGATAAAACAAAACTTTCACTGACGATACTTCGAACCATAATACTTCCCACTGTTGTTATTCAACACGTGTTGTTAACCTAAATGGAAAAATTATGAAAAGCGCGGTAATTTTTCTGCCAGTTAGGGTGTTTCTTACTTTTTCTGCCCATTAATAGCCATAAATTAGCCTTTTCTCAGAACTAAAGATGCGATGCACATCAGGTAACAATGCATCGCTTGAGACCCTTCCGTGATTTTAATTACGACTTACGAGAGATGATCCATTTTGAACCAGTTTTTTACTGAGCTTCTGAGAACAATTCAGCCCTGAAGACTATTTCAAACTTTTCGGTGTAATCATCCATTACCCTTATTTCTGCATTTCGTTTGTCTGCAGGTGTGATCAAAAAATTGTTATAACTTAAAATTAATCTTATCACAAATCTATCACACTACAGCTGAAGCTATTTATTCGAATGATTGGTTCTGGTAATGAAAGTTTTTTTCTTTTTGAATCTTAACATGTTTTTAAAATGCATTAACACTTATTTTTTCTCCGTATGCAAAATAAAATTGATTTCCTTATTATTTATATATATATATAGGGTAATTCTGGCTGTTGAAAAAGTAAAAGCTGATTTTATTGAAAGAGCTACTCCTGACATTCTTCTTGAAAGCGCTGTCACTCCAGCTCTATCTTCACAAAAACCATCTAATTCCAGATTTAATAACATACATATGTAAAGAAACCCTTACCAAGATTCTTGAGAAGTCTTATCCAATCCCTAACACCCTAACTACCTAGCTCGATATATATATATATATATATATTAGGGTGGTCCTTATTTTTGAAGTTGTAGATATTTTACACGACGCCCCCTCAATTTGTTCCATTATACAAATAAATGTTCCATGCAAAATTTTAAGTCAATCCATGAATATTAACACGTGCCCCTAGGGCCCCCTTTTTTGAGTTTCGGAGAAAAAATAGCGGATTTTCTCATTTTTATGTAAAACTAACCCTAGGTTTCATATTTAAAATAATTTTGAACCTCAATAGATGTTGCTGCTTCCAGACCAACCATTCTCTCACTTTCATTCTGTAAAATTTTAAATATTACATAGGGTACATGTACACCAATGGCCTTGGGACAGGCATACCGTTATTCGCGCTCGTTTCAAACCAAGCGGCAGGAGAACATTTCTTTCCACCAAGATGGACACAAGGGATTCTAAAGGCCATTAATGAATGACCTAGGCCATTAATGAATGATTTTTGACAACAACAAATTGCCTCCTCCAGGCTTTGGGGGTGTTGATTTAGAAAATTTTCTGTGTATGTATTAGGTGTGGCAAATAGGGTCATTAGGTTTCCATGCTATAAATATTAGTAATAACAATTATATTTTAATTCACTGTTCTTTAGTTTTATACTTAAATGTTTATGCATTCTTATAATTTAAATTTTGAAAAATCCTCGATTACCCTACCATAAAAATAATATCTAATCCATATCTAAAATATAAATTAAAAAAAATTCGAGATCGGAATAATGTAAAAATCTATACTTTAAACTGTTTTGTACTTCACTACTTATTATCATCAAATTCCTCTTGCAATTCACAAGATTTAGAAACCGAAATGGGTATTTATCCTAACCTGTTGAACCTTTTTTCTATATCTGGTCTACCGCAACGCAAAAAAGCTTGACAACTATTGAGATCTGCTCGCATTTCATCAATGTTAGACAAATGCCATATTAGGGACAAAGATGCTGCTCATTTATTAACAGCCTATGTAGATGCAGTAAATTTAAATCCAAATAAGCTTATGATCAATCGTACATCCCTTAATAGAGCAAGAGAAAATTTTCGAGAGGTAAAATCAGATTTCATGAACTTACATTTAGATTTTTTAGTTATTTCCTGGGATACAAAGCTACATCCAGATGTAACTGGAAAAAAACGCCGATAGGCTTACCATGATAGCTTCAGGTCCCAATGTTGAACAACTACTCAGAATTTCTGAGATATTTCTTCAGTTTTATATGATATCTTAGATGATTGCTCTTTATTGCTAACTATTCAAGCTGTAGTGTTTTATACAGCGGCTTACAATACCGGCCGTATAAATTATGCATGTAATTTTTTAGAGTAAAAGTTGAACGGTGATATACTGCATTTGTATTGCTATCATCATGCACTTGAAATCGTACTGCAGAGTGTCTTTAAAGAAGTTCTTTCCTTTCTTAGTTCTAGACTCGATATTCCATTATTTAAGCGCTTCAAAATTCAAAAAGTACACATACCACTTAAATTCTAAAAGAAGAATTTGATGACATATTATTGTTCGTAGAAAGTGGAATAAAGAAATATTACAGAGAATTCTCATAACGTGTAATAATATTTCTTGTTGAAGTCCTCCCTCCTACAGGGATATGTTTTCGGCAACCTGGAGCTTATGTGAGAGCCAGATGAGTGGAAAAAGGAATTTATTGTTTGAATATTTATGTATTTAGGAAACAATTTAAATTGATCTTACATAAAGAGAATGCCCATAAATGCTGTTTTACAGTTAAATGTTGTATGAAGATATAGTTTTGCGCAGCAACCCATTCTAGGCCTTTTAAATTAATATAAAGTCTAGAGTCTAAAAAACCTGCAGTGTACAAAATGATGACAAACATGCAGCAGAAGCAGTGATTGAAAAATTCATAAATCACTTATGGTAGTTAGGGGATGAACTAGTGGCTTTGTCCGTATTGGATGAAGAAATTAACTTTGAAGATAGGAACCGACTACCTAAAAAATGCTAACTGAATAGGAAGACGTGTCTGATGACTGTATAAAAAATTTCAGATAACAGTAGATGATTTGGAATACTTTCTTAGTAAAGATCTTCCTATTTATAGAATCAATTACAAGTCAATAAAACTGTTTGATAAGTTACAAAGACAAAAAGAAGTTTTCCTATTTGATCCTGATTCATGGCAAAATGAAGGAAGCTATTTAAAGGGAAGAGATATCGTTAAAATGCTGAAAGTTGTGAATGATACAACTGAAAGAGGAGCACAATCAATCGAAGAATTTCACAATCAATTTACCAAATATGAGTCACAGAAGCAATTTAGTATTTTACAGACAGTCCAAGACTATCGGAAAAAAAAAATGCACACGATTGAGATACATTGAGAAAAGCGTACGATTAAGGTAAAGTTTCTAAAGCACTATTTCATTCTTATTCAATCATCTTATTCATTCTTTAGACAATATGAAGTAATTAAAAAAATTAATTTTAGTGATACCTCGCTGTAAAAATATTTTGCAAACATAGGAGAAACGTTGTACGGGGTCTGAAGTAAAAACTCGAAGATTTGTGCGAAAATTATCGAAAGTATTAAAGTTTAACGTCCTAGGGGCACGTGTTATTATTGACCGATCGAGTTCAAATTTTGCACCGATTACTTTTTATTATAGTGTCACAAAACTAGGGGGCGTCACTTGTTGAAATCCGAAAAAAAAATTTTCCCATACAAATGAGGACCACCCTAAGATATATATATATATATATATATATATATATATATATATATATATATATATATATATATATATATATATATATATATATATATATATATATATATATATATATATATATATATATATCGAAAATTATACTTCTTCTGAAACCTGAATTAATAATTAAAAAAAGGTTTAATTTTAAAATTATTTATTTATTTATTTTTTGCTTCGCTTAGATTGCTTTGAAAGACTCGTATATATACTACCTTCCGGACTTAACTGGGGATTAAATGCATTAATTGTTCAATTCAAATTGTACTTAAATTTAATTCACTGTATAATTTTTCCACTTTTATTACAAAAGTGCCATGGAGGCAGTGAGCAACGAATTTTTGGTGTCTCACTATTCGCTCATTGCGAAACATAAGCTCAATAGCTGTCATTCTCAGGCAAAGAAAATTAACAACATCATTCTATTGCTAAAATAAACGTTAGTCAATAAGCTAATGTAAGACAAATAACACCAGTCTGTAAAGTATATCCAGCAATTTATAAACAGTGCAACAAATAGAGATATTTTACTTCGACAGGTTCAAACTATGATGACAATTACTTATTTTTCAAACTTGATACTTGAAAGCAACCTTGTTACAATACTATAGTTCGTAGTATCTGTACCTCAGAGTCAGAACAACGTAAGTCACATAATCGCTACTTTACAGGAGAGAGGGAAAACGATTTTCCGGCGCGTGCAAAGTAGGGGACTCGCGTTCTTTCAACACTGGTAAAATTACAAAGGTTATTTTTTGAGCAATCACGATTGCTAATTGTTTTCACTTGACCATCCTTGCTGTTTGGTTCCTTTTTCAACCCCGCCATCCTCTGCAGGTGCGACTCCTCCCGGTAGCCGCTTCTCCTGGTCGGTGGCGTCCATGTCCTACACACAGGCACGCTCATACACTCACACACATACACACACGCCAACGTGCATACACACAGGTCTACGCTCACACACAAGCCTACACATATACATACACAACTGTACACGCGTAACCAGCCAAGAAGAGGGACAGGAGCCGTTGCTATAGAAATAAGAGATTAGGGTAGTAACCAATAAGTAGGGTCCTGTCGCAACTCGTGATTGCGAAAAACATAATTCAAATTCAAAATTTCAGAATTCAAATTAATTATAAACCAAAATAGTTTTTTTTTTTTTTTTGAATTACGTTCATATGGCTCGATGCGGAATGAGATTCTACATACAATGCAGTAATAAACGGAAAATCGCAATTCTTGGACTTACGCTAGTTAGGATCTGAGGTACAGGTATGTCGACATGACTTTTCAAAAGTTTTACCAAGCTGGAAATATCTTAACAGAAAATAAATTGCTGTTGTCTCACTATATACCCACTTCTCCCCCACACATGTAATATATATATCCTACATTCAGGGAAAAAAATAAAAACTAAGGCCATATAATGGACGTGAAGCAAAAGTACTGGTGCGTCTTCAGAAGAAAGGACCAAACCCTGCTGCACAAATGGGGAAAAAACAGAAAAAAATAACCGTTGTAGTTTTATTTTTGAAGTGTTATGTCACTTTTTTCCTCGTGATGGAATGAAACTTTAAACAACCAAGCGTTTTTAGACTTCTTAGTACAAAATAAAATTTCTGTGAATTATGCATAGATTCATTCTTTTTACAAATGAATACATTTAAAAATACAGAAGTAACAATAAGAAAGTGATACTTTTAATAATATTTGACGCATTGTATTAAAATAACTAAAATTTATGTGCTGTGGACTGATTGAGAAGAATGCAGGTATTTCAACTTAGGTAAATAATAAATACATGAATTTCTTTTAAAACTTCAAATTTTTTTTTGTCGTTATTTTACATTACATTCATAAATAACACGCGGCACTGAATTTTCGGAGGGAAAAAAATTGATTTAAACAGCTTAAAGGCATTTTCTTTTTCATGTGTGTTAATGATATGGGATGGGGTAAAGTGATCATAGTAAATGTATCTAAAGCCATCATAAATAACCGAAATGTTTTTTTGCTCAACACACCTAATTCTTAAATGAACTTTATTTTTAAAAATTAAATTTTTGATGGTCAATTATGGTCAAAAGTTGGCTCACCAAGAAATTTAATCATATTTCACTCCCGGATTTCATTAATATCACCAGGAAAGGTGTGATAATTTGCAGTGTTTTATTTCTTTAGGAATAGATTAAAAATAGCATCTGAATAACGTCTAAACTACCTAAATTACATAATAAGAAAATATTACACCAAAATTCCGAAAAAACATTACTTAATTAAAAAAACTAAAGGGGAAAAATTATCAAGCTTAATCTATTTGTTCAATGTTTGTGAAATACTTCTAATTCTATGTTTCTACTTTTTACTGATATTTAACAGAAGGTTTTTTTTTTTTGAAGAGGGGAAGGTGGGTGGCATAAATTATTCCAGTAGAATAAATTAAAAGCTGTGGTTGCAGAAAAAACTCAATGAGGTTTTTTTCCCCCAAATATTATAGGATTACAATCTTGCTTTTATTCAATCGATATGCTATATCAAATTTAAACTCAGTTGTTTTTAATTCAGTTAACCTTAAAAACAGTAAATGTTTGGTAAACTTAATATTTAACTGATAATATGCCTTATAAGGGAAGAAATGATTTTAGATGAAGGATGGGGGAAGGTTGCCGTCAATAAACCGGTTCCCATGATTGGACCATGAAGATATTTCCCGTACCAGAGTAAGCGCAGACGCGAAAACCGTTTTAGTACCTTCCTTTATCTGAAAACAGACTACTGCAGAGTCGTCAAGTAGCTAAAATTGTTTAATCATATTGTTAATCGGTCAGAAAAGATTTCAACCATTATCTTACTAATTATTGAGATTTTCATTTAGTTATAACATGCTTTGAACATCACTGATCATCTAAACGTGAAACTTTTACTTAACGTTTACTTAAAATAGTGCCTTTTCAAGTACAATTTCCCATACTTCATGTTTCATCATGATTCGTCACAGCAGTAACACCAATTGACGCAATTGCTATCATTGAACCACTAGGTGTTTCCATGAATGCACCACCTGACAAAGTTTTTTATTCATGGAAAATCTCAAATATTGCTGTAACTTCAGCTCAATTACCTTTGAAAATTGCTCAATTGTTCTAAAAAAATATAACAATAAAAAAAAATAAATTTCAAGGCAATTTTTTTAATGAAATTGATTAAGAATTTAAAACATAATAATACAGTTTCAAATACTTTTGCTGTTCCAAAAATATGCAAAAACTAGTAATGGCCATGGACAACTGAGAGCATGTAACGTGCTACAGTAGCTTACAGAAATGGTGGCATGGACCTTAACGAACTTTAAACAGTCAAATGGAAGATAACAACCGGTTTGTTGTTACCTTAGTCACTTATTAAAAATTTAGGAGATAAGCCCTCAGAAATAGGAATATGATTAGTGAATCATATTTTGAAACTTAGAGAAGAAGTTTTTGGAATTACTTCCGAAAAATTGAGGGAATCGACCTTTCTAGAGGCTGTGGTGAACGAGGTGTGATGACTACAGCTGCGTGTTGATTGCTTGTTTTTTTTTTTTTTTTTTTTTTTTTTTTTTTTTTTTTTAATGCTCCGCTTATCCGAAAATAAAACATTTTAGAAAATAAATCTATTTTTCGATAACTTATCGTTATTTATAGTGTTTATTGATCACCTGCTATAAATATTTGAAAGTTACGCATTGATTTTTTAATTTGAGAATGTGGCCCATCGATGGAAGCTCAATGATCCATCCATAACAACCGGTAGCCATGAATGGACCACATGCTAAAATATTTATTTTTAATTTTCATTCTTTATTGTGTTTATTCATCATGAAAATGAATATTATTATTAAAAGAGAAATATATTGAGAAATTGTTCTTATAATTAAAGTGAAATTTGAGTTGGATTTCCTTTCCAAAAAAATCAAAAACTGTTATGTGGTTCATTGACGGCAACCTTCTCCTATATGTTAAGCTTAACCTATTACCACTTTACCCATATTACTTAAGTTGTTCTAAAATATTATATAAAATGAACACAGTTTAGCTGTTTATGCATACGCGTTCTTGAGACATCCAAGAAGCTGCTTGCACAACCAATCTGCTAAAAAGATTTAATAGACAAAATCCTTATATATTATTTCTGTAGCCTGTTTTTGGTTTCTACGCCAGATTTTCCTCAATTCTTGATCGATTTCTTTGATTTACACTTTATTTTAAAGCTTATGGTGCTGGCTACTGACGAAAAATAGACCCACGGTCTAAAAATTGTTTTTTGAGCCGAAAAACCTGTTTTAAAGAACCAGAATGAGATTTTCGGTTAAACTTATAACTTTAACTTGCACTATGACCGACAGAGCTGAGTAGCTTGATCGGCAGAGCGTTCTCCTCGTAGCCAGGAGAATGCGTGTTCGGGCCCACGTCCGGACAATCTGCATCAAAAAATTAGAGAAATATCGTGTATTACATGAATACTTAATTAAGTGAATAACAAATATGAGGGAATAGAATAAATGAGTAGGAAACGCACTTTGCTGTTATGAAAAATTGATGTGGTTTTGTGTTAAAGTACTTCTGAATTGTACGTTTTTTTTTTTTTAAAGCTTTGGCTCTGTTAAGAAAATTAAAGCATAATGTAAGTAAAAATATAAGTAACAGGTTTAAGATTTCAGACTACAATAGAATTGTTTTTTGTTCAGAAAAAAATAATAAATCGCATATTGAAATATATATTCTTCTAATGAGTTTTTGACTCTTTGTACAAATAAAAAAATTACTACCTCAATTTGATGGGTAAAATACCTATTTTTTCTTTTTTCTTTTTTTTTTTTTTGCAAAAAAAAAAAAAAAAAAAAATAGCTTATCACATTTTTACTACATCCGAAAAGCTACTCTTAAAAAAGAGAATAGTTCAATTTATTTTGTATTTTAATCGTGCTGTTAAATGATGAACACGTGCTGCCATCTAAGTAATAACGGTTCAAGCAGCCTGCGGTAACAAATTGTAAAAATTTTCAAAAATAAAAACATTTCTCTTCAATATCTTACCTTATATATTATTCCCCTCTCATTTTAAAATTTATCAGGCTGGCTAACGACAAAAAATAGACTTACGGTCGAAAAATCAAGTTTTCGAAAACGCCCCTTGCTGTTTCAAAACCTTGATGCAGCCTGTAGTTCTTATGCATTTTTTTAAAGCAAAGTTCTAATGCAGTTTTCCAATTTTTTACGTCGCTTTGGGCAAAAAAAAAAGCCTGTGTGTGTGTGCTTATATTTTAATAAAGCTTAAAAGCACTGGACTTAGTTGTTCGGTTAAATTGATAAGTTTTTTTTCGGTAGAGCGTTCGGCTATAAACTATCTGAACTTCGGGCAAGCTTGGGCTGTCCGACATAATATCAAATTTATATTAGTATTGCGCATTACATGTAGTCATAACATGCACACGTAATAAAACAAATGCAGTGGGAATGTTACTTGGTGTTTCGATTCCTTTATGCAGGCTACAGTTATCATTCGGATAAGTTGACTTTTAATCGAAGGGTGTTCTTGCTTTTTTTAAGCTTTGACTCCGTCCAGACCACTAAACATAATGTAAGCATAAAAAAGTATTAAATTTACCTCAAGGGAATCCTTTTTGTGCAGAAAAACATTTTCTTTGTACGCTGAAATGTAGATTTTTCTAACAGTGTTCGACCTTTTATACAAATGAAAAAAATTCTACGCCAAATTAGAACTCCGAGTTTCACCCAAAAAATATATTTTGTCTACGTTCGAAAAATTACACTTAAAAAACGGACTCAGTTCAACTGGTTTTGGTTTTGAATTTTAAGTGTTCCATTAAAAGAGAAACATGTGCGTACATTTAAGCAGTAACGGTTAAAGGAACCTTTTATGTGAAATAGTTCAATATTCAAAGATAAAAACACTTATTTTCGATCTAATTTATTGCTTCTCTAGAATGTTTATTTCTATCGCTACGTGAGATATTCGTCATTCTTTAATCAAATTCCATGCTTTACGAATAATTTTAAATCGTATCATGCTGGTTAATGACAAAATATAGAAGCATGATCTTATTATTATTATTATTATTTTTTTTTTGCAAACAGCTTTTTTGCTGTTTCTTACTACGCATTTCTTCAGTAAATAGCTTTCGAAAAGGAAGGCGCAATTGCTAGGTTTGTTGGGGTGTCGGGCTGTTAATCAGAATGGCGCCAATTCGAATCCGCGCCAATAAATATCTCTTTAATGTTTCTTTTTTTCCTGTCAGATGCTCACATGGGCAGGACTGTATTTGCCACATTTCTGTTTTTTCACATGCACAATTATTGCTTTTTCACGAGTCATTACTCAGCCACTTTTGATGATATTTATGTTTGCATTGAAAATATGTACGACCAAAAGGTGAGCGATGATCAAATTATCACAACGTTTTATTTAGCGAGGTTTTGTTACTGATGTCTTTAAATAACATGTCTTCTCTTCTGCGCTTACTTTTTTTCAGTTCTTCATAATGTTCATTCTTTGAAATTTTTAAAGATCGAAATGCCTTATGAAACGATTCGAAGCTCAGTGCGGAGTTCCGCGCGGGTCGACTAGTTTTACATTATTATTAAAAGAAGTTAAAAGAGGTGCTCAGATCTGAAAATTTTTCACGTGCACACAAAACGATTTTTTTGGCAAAACAAAATACTACCAGCAATAAAATTTTAAATTCAGAATATAGATCCTAATTTTTAAAACTTGAAATAAAAACCTTACGCTCATTCTTTCATTTATTTCGAATATATAGCTCTTTATTTGATTTATGACCACTTTACCCCATTGACCACTTCCCCCACCAGACCCTAATAAGTGATATAATTTTTAAAATAATTCCAATAAAATAAGTAAAAAAAAATTTTTCGGGGGGGGGGGGGCAAGTTTGAATAACATAAATTGAATATTTTACGAAAACAGACATATTTATAAAGGTACAGTGAAACCTGTGTAAGTTGACCCCTTGCGGTGCAGTCCTTTGGTGGTCAACTTAGACAGGTAGTCAACTTATGGTGATGATTTTTTTTTTTTTTTTTTTTTTTTTTTTGTCATTTCTTGCACCATGTATTCATTTTTTGATTGATTGACACTTACTCTTTCTGTTTAACTCACTTTCATTGTTTAGTATTACTTTGAAACAATAACTTAAAATGTTATTCAAATACTTTTAGAGATTATTTTCCCAGAATGACGTATAATGTGTCATGCAAATTTAAAATTTCAGTAAATTGATCAAAAAAAAAATCTTATTGTTTATGAAAAGTTACTCATTTGATATTAATAGTTTCTAAAAATTCATAGCTTGTCAAAAATTGCAAATTTTTCTCATATACATTTATAACTGTATGATGATCTACTTTTCAACAAAATAAGTCCTTATTGAATTTGGCACACTCACTAGACACTAGTTTTAGAAGTTCCATATGTGTCAGCTAATTTTCTCTAGCTTTCTCCCTTTTCAATCAGTTTTAATATTTTATACTTTTTATCAATCTCAAGTTCAACTAACTTTCTTTTTGAAGCCATTTTATATAAAACTATAACACAAAGAGCAACAAGCTGGACTCTCATAGTTCAAAAAAGCAGTTGAGAATGAAAATGTCGTATCTCTTAATCCCTTGCACCAGAAATACTGCAATGCAAGTAACTTTACTCTTTAGCACAATTCCATTGTTGTCACAAAATTTTACAACTGGAGAAAAATGCTTTGTACTTTACTATTGACATATGTTTTCATAAAGAAAAACAAGTTTGAGGAATAAAAGGGTTCTTAATAGTTTTCCCATGTGGTTAAACTCAAATGGAGGTTTAGTTATGCTACTGTTTCATTTAGTTAGTAAAACGCTGGTCTGGTATCAAAAATGTTCTTGGAAAGCTATAAAAAAAATAATAAAATAAAACAATTTGCTAAGTAAAATTTTAAAAAATAAACCAAGTGGTCAACTTACAACGGGTTTTTTACAATGCTCCAAACCAAATTTAGTGTTCATTAGTGGTCAAGATAGACAGGTGGTCAAGATAGAGAGGTGGTCAAGTTACAGAGATTTTCCTTCATTATATAACATAGGACTAATTCCGTTCCTGACAAAAGCGGTCAACATAGACAGGTGGTCAACTTACAAAGGTGGTCAACTTTACAGGTTTTACTGTACTGTGAACAGATCGTAGCTTATAATTGATTCCTAAACTCAAAACTATAAAAATTTACGGAGAAAGTATAAATGACTTAAGCATTTGTGCAAGAAATCTATGAATTTACTGCGTTAAAGAAAATTCACCAACAATGAAAAAGCATGTATTGACCCTCCACACTCAAAGAAAATGTTTTTTATTTATTGACATAAACAGTAACCTTAACTTAACTAGTAAAAATTTCTTTCGGTGAGATTTTGAAGAGAAAATGTGTTCTAGTCACATAATCCATTTCATAAATATAACTCAATACCACTACATAACTACTCCCCTATTAATGTGCTCCTCTGCTAATGCAGAAACGACTTTGAAAATATTCAACTAAATACAAGGAATTTAACGCAAACTACTCGCCTTTATACAAACGTGCTCGCGGCGGAGCTAGCTTTTAATTAGATTGAACTTATTTAAACCTTATTGAGACTAACCCTAATATACAGAGACTTATTTATACCTTTATTTAGCAACAATATACGTGTTTATTTGTTTATCCGGATGGAGTGTAAATTTCAAAAACTTTCGAAGAACTTGCAAATTCACAACTGTATTATAACTGCTGTATTTTTGTAACAACACAGTAGACAGGCACAGTTCCTCAAATTTTGTTTCATAATTCAAAATTATATAAAAATGTAATGCAAAACAAAAAACAAATACAACTATTTATACAGTAACTCTACGCATTTTGAAATACTACGATAGAAATTTTAACTAATTTTGAGAAAAAAAGAAAAAGAAGTCTCTGTATAGTTCAGAAGACACGTTTTTCGTTCGAGTAAGTAAGTCTAACCTGATCTGTCAACATTTGTTTGAGTTAGATTTTAAAAAGAAAAATCTGTGCTAGTCGCTTTCTGTTTCTCAAAGATAAATCAATGTTGTTATAGCGACTACCTATTTAATGGATAAAAGTTTATGTAATCACAGCTTCGAAAGTTGTAATTATTGATTATCGATAAGCATTAATATTTTCACTGCACAGTAAAAACAGGTCGCGGAAAAAGATATCTTTTAACCGCAATTGTATTTTAGTCCTAGATATAAATCAAAAAGAAACAAGAAATCAGATGGAAAGAGGATTATCAGAGCCCGCTACAGAATTAGTTACCTCCAATAATGATCTTAAGTTCATTTTGATCAAATCTAAACAATTAATGAAAGAATAAATTTTATATTGCTCATCGTTTAAAAGAAATTTCACTGTAAGCTAAACCATTTGAGTTAAAAATATTTAAAAGCAGTGATTGTTTGTAATTCGTTATTCAGTTTACGACAAAAAAAGATCCGTTCACATAACTTTTACGGGGAAGACTAGTGGAAGTGGTCAAATATTCATCTTGTACCTACCTGTATTATTTTTCTTATGATATTGTATCAATTGGTAGCATTATAACAGTTTTTAAAAAAGGATAGACTGGAAACATTTTATTTATCAATAAATCCAGGAAAAAGATTTTATTTTTAAAATCAATTTATTATTTTTGGAAGAATAACTGATTGTAGGTTAGGTGTACAGATGCAGAAATTGTTTAACTTTGGTATATAAGCTATGATATATTGCTTAAATTGTGGCTTTTCAGAAAAAAAACTTTACCTTTGGCCTTTTGTATAACCTTCTTCTACAAATTATTGAGTATCATGCGGCTTTTTTATAAATTAACTTAGACAAACCCAGTTACTTTTCCTATTACCAGTTTCTCTCGTCTTTTCTCAATGTGAAGAAATTATTAAAATGAATATTTTTCTGATTGATGTATTAATGCATTATGTAAAGTAGATAACATGTTATTCAAATTGAGTTTGAGGACACACATTGAAATTATTATTATTTTTTTTAATGCTTTCAGTGTTTTTTTTTTTTTAATTTCTTTTATATAAAAACAGAAATCATTCAATTGTATAATTTTTTTTGACCATTAAATGAAAATTTTAGCATAATATCCTTTTCAGCAATATTTAACATCCTTGAATATAGTAGCATTTGATATAAGAGATTAAATCCCTGTAAAAGGGAATACAGCTTTAGAGTAAAAACAAAAACCATTCAATCCATTCAAAGCTTGACATTACTCATAGGGCTGAAAACGTAAAAACTGCATTGAACTAGATGTTGGATTCCGTTTTTTGTCATGAAAATATTTTAAACCCCATTGGAGTAATTTGTTAGTGAAAGCTAATCTCTTAAATTTTTGCAGAAATCTAATGTGATTAAATTTGTCAGTCATAATTATAGAAACTAGCATAATTCAAAAATAAATTTTAGTTTAAAAAAGCATACTTAATCGCCTTCAAGAAAATTTTGATCAATGTCGGTAAGCGAAATTTTTTTATATTTGCAAAAAGTAACGTTTATTTATTCATTCATTTGATGAAAAATATTTTTAGTAATCTAATCGAAAATATTTTATTCGAAAAATAAAATATTCCACTTTTCACTTGAATTTGCACTATTTTTAAGGCACAAATTCATCGTCAAATTTTTGAAACAAATATTTCGATGTAAGTTTTATTACAAACTTCATTATTATTTCTTTACGTAGTGTAATTTTCAAAACAAATTTCCAACTTGTTTATTTTGAAAAAGGTAAGTTATCTAAACTATTTCACTTTGCCTCACATTCCCCTAAGTGATCAACAATATTTTTTTAATTGTTTTTTTAATGCCTAAAGAGCAATAAAAATGCAAAAAAATCGATTGAATCTCTTTGTGCCCAGGTTAGGGTTAAGGACATTATTGTATATACTAGTTATTTGAAAACTGTCGATTTCCTGTTTTATTTTGCGTGGCATTGCCTCTCCTGTTCAACAACCTGTGAAAAACTCCTCGCGTTTCAATAAACTGTTTTCATTTTACAACCATTTTTCTGTATGCTGTTTGTTTCTTGAAACAGAGTGTAGTATTGATTTACTACAATGGCTACTGGTGCGCAACTTGAAAGCGAAGATTTTTTCATGGAAGATGCAAAGAAAAAATAATGTACTTCCCGCAATTAAAGCGATGTTATCACAAATCCTTGTTGCCGAACGCTCTGAAATTAGTGACCTATGAAGTAATTCAGGTGGTCAACGAAGCTTCGCTCTGAAGCTTAACAATGAAAACTGGAAATTTTCTTTAGATTATGTTAATCTCTTTCTTTCAAGTTCAGACAAAGAAAGCCGCAGTTTAAGAAGGTCAGAAAGAGGCACAGAGGATATGATTAATTACACAGATATCGTAAAGAACAAATGGATGACAAATGCTTGCCCCAATTTCTTCAAATGAACTGCTTCTTTAAAAAGTCATTGGTGTCTGATTTGCTCGTGATATTCCAATTACAGATCTATAAAATGTTAAGCAAATTGAAGAAGAAATCAGATCGGTATTTAGGAATTAGTCATTACTAAAGCTAAACCAAACGAGATATTTATAACTGCCGTGGAAGTTTAACTCTCATTGTAGGCGAGACCTTTGTACCCAGAACTGCCTTTTTGCATTGCACAAAATCCGTGACTGACTTATTAAAAATTGGAAATGTTGGGTACGCATTGTTCTACTAATAATCAGTACGTTGAGGTTAGTATTAATACTGAAAATAACAAATGTTGTCAAATGGAAAGTTTTTAAAATTGTTTTAAACTATCCTGATTGCAAGATATCATTGTACCAAGGGCCATTACTCAAATTCTAGGCTTCACATGGTAATGAACAGGAAGCTGCAAAATGAAAGCGAAAAACATATTGTAGATGAATTCATTTAAATTCCTTTTGTATTAAGTCTTAAGACATAACCAAAGAAGCTGGACTCCCAAAGACAGGCTATATATGAAAATTGAAGAATATAAAATAATGTATATAGAAAGCATTGGAACATAAAGTGAATGAGGGGATTTGTATACAATTTTACATCAATAAAAACTGCACACTAAACAGAAAAAGCGTAAAAGTCGTATACGCTCAAATTATCCTCCCCAATTATACAGGCTGCTCATCTTTAGTGCATAAAAGAGCGGATGTTCTCAAAAACCTCTTCTGTCGTTAGAAGTGGTTACTACTTCGCAACACGGTTCTCAACGATGTCAAGGAGTCATATTTAATTGGCTTATCCCTCTTAAGGACTGTGAGAAGTATACAGAGGCGTAGCTAGACCCGACTTTCGGGGGGGGGGTTACTTCTTATATATATATATATATATATATATATATATATATATATATATATATATATATATATATATATATATATATATATATATATATATATATATATATATATATGTATGTATGTGTGTGTGTGTGTGTGTGTGTGTGTGTGTGTGTAAACTTTTTTTAGTATTAAAAAAATAAGAGGAAGGTGAATCTTACATACTTTGGAATGGGGTGCCCCAAGTCCGATACTTGTGTCAAACAAAACAAAAGCAAAGAATTTTTTTGTATTTTTTTAATGTTATGGAAAATTTAACTTTTTTTTCTTTTTCCCTCCATTTAATTTAAAGTGAAATTTTCTAGCAACGTCTTGTCAAAACCAGTCTATCCAAATCAGGGGGAAATCAAATATCTGATGAGCGTGTTCTGTTCATTTTAAAGTGACTGCTTAATCTAGAGGTTAACACACATCTACAAAAGCTGGCATCCCTGAAAGCTAATAGATACTTCCGTTTCCGCCTGTAAACTGGATGTTTGGCTTTCAATCTCATCGGAGGCCAGACTATAAAGACTATTTTTACTAACTTTGTTTGCACTAAAAGTATGAAATAAAATAAAAAAAGACTTCTTGAATTATAACCCGCAAAAAATGAAATTGCTTTTCATATCGTTATATTTATATGTTGCTTTTTATGTATTTACATCTGTACTAATTCTAAAACAGTTAGTAAAATTTGAATAAAAAAAATTTGGGAAGAAATATAGACGGTAGAAAGTTATTCGCTCAAAGCTGCATACCATCTGTTCTCCGCTCAAGTTTTTATTTTTAATTTTATTAGCTGATTTAGAATTTACATAAATATCTATTTGAGAGAGCAACAGCAATTTTCGAGTGTTATAAACAGAAGTCTTTTTTATTTTGTACTTTTTAATGCGAACCAAGCTAACAGAAATAATCTAGATTCATTTCGTTTTTAAACATTTTATTCATGTAATGCTATGCAGTTTTTCTTTTGAATTAAATTACCTTTAGAAGGGTCCGATGGGACTAATGCTGCTTTGCTGACCTTTACAGACTGTACTTCGTTTTCTTCAGACGACTTTAACTTTCTCTTTTTAGCGCAATCCTTTTCGTCATTTTCATTTTTTTTTTCTTTGAGTTTAAAAAAGCTTGTTATCGGTTTTGCTCGCTTCATTATGCAGCAACTTTCACTTAGAATGTACTATTCTAAACAGACTGTACATTTCCAAAAGAATACGCATTTAATACTGGCTGAAAAATCAATGTGATTGCAATGGATACTCTGGTTAGCAAAGACAGTTTTGACTATGACCTATGACACACACGAGATCAGACCAACAAAAACCTCTATCGTCTCGAATTCCCGGTTATGCTATCATTTTCGGATTTGAAGCCCAGTGATCTTTAAAGCAGCAAACAAAAACATTTTCTTCCACTCAGAAACATAGAAATTGTCTTCAAGAGCTGAGGAGGCAGTGGAAAAAACGGAGAAATGCATTCCACGAATAGGCTTTCCAGGAAGATTTAAACAAAAGGACAGTCGTTTCGCGCATTTTCTTGGAAGAAGAGTAAAGGGGTGAAATTCAGAGGTTTGACATGTAAGATGAACTTTTCAAGTTCATGGTTAAACGTCATTCAAGTTAAAAGCCATTTCGCTCTGTTATCTGGATTAGTACTGTTCTTTGGTTGCTCTCTTTCTTAAAATTGTGATTCCTAAGAAAAACGAAATGATAGGAGTGAAAAGAAAGTACAGTGAAGCACCGTTTATACGTTTCTCTTTTTCTCTTTCTTCTTTTGTTTTTATCAATTATACGTTTTTAAAATTGGTCCTTGCAAAGTCTAATGCACTTTAACCTATACCTATTATACCTTTTTTCGTCAGCTGTACGCTTTTTTCATACAGTCCCTTCAAGAACGTATAAACGGTGCTTCACTGTATAAGATTTTTTCATGTGATGAAAAAAGGAAAATCGTAGAATATTGGCCAAGTTAGATTTGCAGCAATTGCTAACCTCAAGAGGATAAATAATGAATCCAAAAAAAAAAATCAGGGACCAAAAACCAATAAAAGACTTTTTCTTGAAAAAGATATGCTTAAGTAAATTTTCACCATCATATTCCAAATTTCTATAAAGTTTCTTAAAGCCCCCGTATCTCCAAACTTCTTTATCTCGATTTTTTTTCCTGTGAAATTCGAAATATAGATTCGACTGTATGCAATATTCCCACTGCGCCGCTCATAAAATCAAACAAATTTAACAATTTGCAGAATGTATGACAAAGAAAGGCTACATATTCGTGGATGTAACAAATCAATCTCATTTCTAAAGCGAAGTGTCAAATTTCACTCAATTATCAAAAAATTGTCGCAGCAGAGGGAGGCGTCTTTAAACTTGAGGGTCACTCATAGAGCAGATTTTCAATGGCATTGGGGGGGGGGGGGGGAGCGAAGTGAGTTTTTGACCTTTGTTACTCAGAAAAAAGTCGTTTTGATTTTTTTTTCTTTTTCTTTTTTTTTCTTACTCTTCTCTTTTCTTTTTCTCTTTTTTTTGTGACAAACGTTCCGGGGGGGGGGGGTTTTGTCCCCAACCCCCCCCCCCCCCCCTTAGCTACGTCCCTGGAAGTATACATTCTTCATACCATTATTTGTCAATTTTAGGGGTCCGCACTGTAAAAACGATTCCGAAAGGTTCCTGGAAACTAATAGGCAGCTAATGTGCCCAATTTCTGCCAGTAAAATATCTTGCAAAACACAGGAATGTTTCCCGATAAAAGTCAGTAATCTTCCTGAAATCACCTTAAAATCTTTCTGAATAATACAGAAATATCTCCGGTTGAAGCCAGTCATGTTTCTGGAGCCTTCAGAGAAAACTTAAGTCGGTGTTAAGTAGGAGCTTGGCGCTTGACTGATCCGCCAAGAAAACTCCAAAAGGATTATTGCAACTAAGGTCAACGCTAAGACAGAACTGCAAGTACCAAGCATCTCACTTGCTTGAAATTCTTGCAAAACTGCAGAATCCATAGACTTAATTGCTCTCATTGGGAACTTAGTCAATTTGGATAGGCAATAATCGCTCCTAAGCCGATACACTTAATAAATACGTTCGTTTAATCTATAAACTGGTAGCTAAAAATATTTCTCAAAACAGCGAGAAGTCTGCACTCATGCAACTTGGAGTAATTCAGGGAACTCTTTGACAAAGATACTTAATTTTTACAGGAAATTGGTGAAAACCTGTGAAACCCCGAAACGTTCCACGTAAATTACCAGTAACATTTCGGAATTTTACAGTGAAATGCTCCCACTTTCACTATCTCTGAATTAAATAGTACCGTTCTAAGGCTGAGAGAAATTTTTCCCTTGAATACAACAGTTTTAAGCTCTGCACGCCTATTCAACCCCCTCTGCCCTAACGGAGAAAATTAAAAATTGAAATGAATAACATAAGTGCATTTTTATAGACCAGTTTCAATCTGAAAAGTATTATAATGAACCACTGCAAGAAAACGAAACGCCCTATGAAGGGTTAATATGGCCCCAGAAGACATGCAAAAAACCTCTGGAACGCTCGGAAATTGCCATTCTTGCAACACCATCTGCTGCATGTCTAAATTATTAGCGGCTCCGCCTTACTTATGTGGTTCTAACTCGTCTAAGTGGGTTTTCACCCCAACCCTTTAAAGTTTATAAGCCTTGAGCTGGAGTTATACCTACCTAGAAATATTTAACTCAGTTAAAACATCCAATATTCGTAGAATCAAAAAGCCAAATAGGAATTCAAATTGCCATAAAAGCTTTAAACACCTTTGGTTACTTCCCTAACGATGTCAATTCCAAGATTATTTATTATTATTCCAATTTGAAATATTTAAAATTAATATTAAATTCAAGCAATGATATGCAACGAAATTATCGTTACGTAAGATCTTAGTAATCTTTTTTGTCACCAAACAAAAAAGCAAAAGTTATATCTGATATGCAGGATTTACAATATTATTTGTTCTTTAATCCCTGTTTAACGATTTTATCTATTCAAAACAACCTATACTAACCACAATGATTTGCCCACAATCCTTCCCGATATTGAATCCCAAACATGCAGATTTTTTTTTTTTTTTTTTTTTTTTTTTTACGGAACTCTGTCTGACTGAGAACAGAGAGAAAAAATGTAGAAAAAAGCCTGTTTTCTCCCCAAACATGACTTACTTACAAGCCTCAATACTGCTCAATGTCATCGGCATTACCTATTACTTCCCTTTTGCTATTAAAATATCTCTCTCCACGACTCTTGTCATTTCAGATGTTCCGCGAAATCCATTTCTTCACGTTTTTAAGGCAATAAACCTGATTGTCGAATTATTGAGCACTTATTCAAGTCAGCCACTGTAAATTTTTTCGTCAATGACCTCGAGTAGGAAGATACTGGATTAGAGATTGAGGAGAAGTAAGCGGTTGTGCACCAGCCCAAATGGAGCAAAAGTATTTTATCTCGGACAAAGATCAAAATTTCCTCTTTCTTTCAAGTAATTTGAAAGAAACTTTCTGTTGCCGCCTATTACTAAACAGAAAAAGAAATAAAGCATGTGAAGGCACTTTTGCAGAGGACAACGGCTTTAATGTTGAATATTTTCTACCGTTGCCCCCTTTCGATTTCTTTTGTATTGCGTTGGCTTCAATGTTTAGAATAAAGATTCTCTATTGCAGTCAATCACCCTTTAAGGAAGTCCGGGACACGTTTTGAAGAAAAATTTATGAAACAATTTAGAGTGATGAAATTTTTTGCACTGATTCACCATCTATTTTATAAGCAAAATCATAACATAAATATTTTTTTTAATTTCTTTTATTTAAATTTTATTAATTTTCCTTTAAAAAGGGGGATTGCTTAAAATCGCTAAAACTCAAAATACTCTTGGCCATTTTTCAAATTTTTTTCAAGAAATTATGCAGAAATATCTAAGCTTTATTTTTTATTCGGTGATTAAGAAAATATTGATTCAATAAAAAAAAAGAAAATATTTGAAAAAAATATTCGAAAAATTCGAAGATATTTTTTTTTTAATAATATTTTTTGCAGTAATGGGTTTTTTCAAATTCGCCGAATAAAAATTAAAGTAAACTATTTGAAAAAGATGTGCTCCAAATTTCATTACTTTATCACTTCTGGACTAATGAGAGTTTGAATGCAAAAAACCGAGAAAAACTGCATTATGGAGATAAACGCGTTCGAAGTTTTACAGTTAATGCAACAAATAATGTGTAATGAATACGTATGTTTTTTTTTTTTAGATGATAAAAAACGTATAAACTTAATAGGGTTTTTTCTTCTTTTTTAACTTCAATGTTTTGATAGGATTCGATGAAGTAGGGACTGAAGCTCTATCCCAATATCTTTAAATGATCATGATATTTCTGAAAAAAAAAAAATCCTTAAGTTTTACGGTTTACTGGCATCCATGTTGCCAGTAACTTTTACAGTAAAATCCTATTTTACAGTAAAATTTTAAGGTAGAATAAACACGAAATAAAAAATGCAAAATGCCAGCAGCAGGTTCCATTTCGGGAACTACGGATTGGCAGGCGGCTTCGCTGCCCGCCGTACATGTTGAACACATCGAGTGAAGGGAAGTACGGTGTTACTATGTGCTTCGCACTGTAAATCACGTGGTGTATCAATTGGCACTGCAATCGTTTATTTTATTTTTCGGTACAATTTACTATAATTTTTTTCTTTACAGTAAACATCCCATTTTACAGTAATATTTACCATAAAAGTTTCCCTAATTTTTAACAGTGTGGCTTATTTGAATGCATTATGTGCTGCTTTTTCGCTATGGCAATTTCTTACTAGTCTTAAGATTAAATTCTACGATTAATCTTATTTTCGTTGGAAGTAAATATATCTTTAGTTATTTGTAGATACTTTCTGTGAACACTTTCGCATACTGCTGAGTAAAATCCAAGTTTAAAATCATGTTTGCGGACAAGAATCAGTTGCACCGAGCTTTCTAGAAACCGTCTGTAGATGCATTTCATTCTCTTCACAATACAGAGATATCGTTTTAAACGGCACAAACTAATCTGGATAGTGTTCGTGCTTGTGTTTCAGAGTGGATAAACATTTTAAAAAAAAGTTATTTATTATAATGAGCTTTATTTCTATTAAAACTCAATCTTTAAATCACATTATCGAAAGCTAAAAGAGCCAACAATCTTTTTTAATTATTTACTTTATCATGTTCCCCTTCAATTCTCCATTAGAATCATGAAATCTATCAAAAAAGGCATGATACCTTATTTTAAATATTAAATTTAGTTTTTTCCTATAAAGGCGATAGTTGTAGAATGGATGTCGAATGTTTATGAATGAGTTTCCAAAACATGCGACTAAAGCATACGATACTGATTTCAAGTAACAGTTTGAAGAAATGTGTTTTAAATAATTAGTGCGTCGTAACTTTAACAGGAAACATCTCTACCTGCCTTAGTTTTAACAGCTAATAATCGGTAATAAACATGGGATTCCTAGAGTTACTATTTCCCAAAAACTTTTTCAAGTATCGTACTCAATCGAAATTGCTTCACATTCTTCTATAGCCCGAAGAATGAAAATTTTTATCATGTCAGTAGACTTTTCTACTTTTTGCTGAAACAGATGATATGATTATAGTTTTACGCTTGGGGTCTTTCGGATTAAAATAATTCAAAGCTAAAAACACCTGAAATGATTTTTGAAATGAAGCAAAATAAATAACACATGTTATTGTAAATGCCACGGATTCTCGTAAAAATGAAATTGGATCTAAAAGTGAAGAAGCGCATTCAAACTATTTCATCCAGTATATAATCATTTTTTTTTTCTCTTTTTTTTTTTTTTTCACTTGTTCCCACGATTGAAGCATCGGCCCGTGAAACCGGGGATGCTTCATTGCGCAAACCAGGGAGCATAATTCCACTCAACGCACGTGCTTTTTATGACAACTGATTGTGAAAGTGTGCTTCAACCTTAAATCGTCCAGTCTGTGCTAGAGAGTCGTGAACCAGTAAAATTATTCAGTTTTACAGGTTGATGCTACTGACACTAATCTGAATTTAGTAGTGATCAGGATTTTCCAGATATGACTGATGTTTTGATGGTGGTTTTACATAAAACAACTCGATGGCATATCTTCATTCAAATCGATATTGATTCGAATCGTGATGAGTCACTTTCGTCTCTTGCTCTTATTTTTAATCAAACATTCATTTCTAAAAAATTTAAAAGGTAAACAAGTATGGGTGTATCACATTCAAGGAAAATAATGGGGTATGGTAAAAGTCTCTCTTTTAACCCCTTAGAACTCGCATCAAAATGACTGACCAGAGAACTCGATAGTGAGATTTTTTCTCATGCACTCTGTTTCCCTCAAGAAAAATAAATG
Organism: Uloborus diversus; assembly: GCF_026930045.1. NCBI lineage: Eukaryota > Metazoa > Arthropoda > Arachnida > Araneae > Uloboridae > Uloborus > Uloborus diversus. The sequence goes on from NC_072733.1 coordinate 70,687,039, forward strand.
TTTAAGATGATTTTTATTTCTAAATACACTGGCCTCAAAAAGTTAAGGTACAACATGTTTTTCGAAGCTCATGGAATTAAAAAATGGCAGTAACAACAAAATATGTAGTTTTCATGAATGATAATAACGAACTTTAAAACCATTTATAAAAAATAGATAGCTGCCACTTTTATTTTATAGAAAAGAACATATCTTTATGAGTGAGAACAAAATATGCAAATATCAAGCTTTCGTACTTTTGTGCGTAAGTTGTGTTGATTTTCAAGTGTTGTTGGCAGTTTCGGTTGACAAATAATCAAAAGAGTTTAGAAAATGTCTCAGAGACGTCGTTTGTCCGATTCGTTAAGGTGACGGGCAGTTGGATGGATGGAAATGGGATTGTTTCAGACTGATGCTGCTAGACGCCTCAATTCGTCTCCTCTCGTAGTTGTTCAGCGACATTGGAATCTATACCAATCAGAAGATTCTGTGTCCAGACGGGCCGAACACTGCGTTTCGTGACGTCACACTTTGAGTCCTTCCTTGCCATTCTAAGTAGATAGACCGGGATCTGAAGGGGGTTGAGCATACATGGAAAGGCTGACGCAATATTATTTTTGATTATTGTTACAGGCACTATGGTGATTATGAAACCACATGTCGTCGCCCCCCCCCCCCTGGGTGGTCGACATCTGCGGGGGAGGGGGAAAGCATTGGGGGGAGCCGTTTGCTAAAACATTCATAACTCGAGAACTACTTGAGATAAAACACTGAAAAAAAATGACAATCGACGCAGCAAAACAAGGGCTTTATAAAAGCTAAATATGATTATGGTCCTATCTTTGTTAGTTTCTGAGTAAAATTCCATTTTTCGCAAACAGGCAAATATTTTGAATAAAATACGCAAAACGACCTTTTTTTTAAAAGAAAAATTCTAAATCAAAATTGTTTGATTTTTTTCATATAAATAAAACCCAAAATATCATTATTCAGCCTGTTAAAACTATTTAAGTACTGTTAATGCGCTGAAAAACAAAATGACAGTAGCAAGCTCAAACACTATTCGCAGTATAGTTCGGGATCTGAAGGGGGGTTTTGAGCATGCATGGAAGACCTGACGCAAAATTATTTCTGATTATTGTTGCAGGCACTAAAATGATTATTAAAACACATATCGTCCCCCCCCCCCTCCGCGGCGGTCGACATCCCCGGGGGAGGGGGAAAGCAGTGGGGGGACGCCAATTACGAAAATGCTCATACTCACGAACCGTAGAAGGTAAAGCACTAAAAATTTGGCAAAAGATGCAATAGAACAAGGACAAAAGAAAAAAAAAACATATATATTTTGTTTTTCCGTAAAATATAAAGTTGCAACTTTTGCTTTTTTCAAATCATCTGCTTTTTTTAAAAATAGTGTTAGCAAAATATTATTCACAACAATAATAAGCAATCATCAAAACATGATCTCTTTCACACAATCTTAAGTAAAGTTTTCAATAATACGATTTTTCAAACAAAAACATTTAAAAAATAAACCCTTACTTAACATGAAATCCGTCAGTAACTAGATACTCTCAAAGTAATGATCAATATCAAACTTTTTGCGATTTTAAACAAAGGAGATGTGAAAATAATGAACAAAAGATACGCATCAGACATTTTAAAAGATCAAAATTTATTACTAAATCAATAACAAAATTGTGCTTGCATCAACTACTTTTATAGCAAGTAAAGAGCAAATAAATCCCAGCCATTTTTTAGTGAGGTAGCTATGGTTAATGTATATAAAAAGTAGCAATTCAGTAAGTTGTTAACTAAAATAGCGTACCAATACAAGTTACATATTACTTCATTGAAACATATTGACGTTTCCATTCAATCTTTGAACCATTCATGGTTTTACAATTTTCATCACTTATAAAGAAAATGCAAATAAGACCGTTGCCAATCAGGGAATGGGAATCCCTGTTGGATAAAGCAACCAGCTTTTCGACGAATGTCCAAGTGGTTGGTTTGCTTCCCAGGTATGGAGTGCATAGGAGCTGGCTAAATCAACGTGCGAGGTGTATGAACTTGCTACTGAAGTCAATTTGCAAAAAGCGCAGTATCAGGTTCATTGATGTATGGAGTCATTGTAAACGGGATTGGATTGCTAGGGATGGCCTGCATCTGAGCTCTACAGGAGTCAAACTGGTTAGTGGATTAATTTTAAGGGCTTCGGAGTCAAAAAACTAAGTTGGAATGGGGGGCATGGTTCAAGCATCAGATATCGAGAGAATGAAATTTTTTTGGGTATTGCTAGAAATGGAAATAAAGTGACGAACAAGAGTAGTAATGTTAACAATTGTAATTTAGGAAATTTCAGGGTGTTAAATAAAAGCAACTTAGGCATGCTTAAAGTTTTCTATACCAATGCTCGCAGTATTAGGAACAAGATGGATGAATTGAAAAACATAGTTATGGATGAGAAGTTGGATGTTATTGGAATTACAGAGACATGGGCTACCGAATCTGATGCAGAGTTATTACATATTGCTGGGTATAATTTGTTCAGACAGGATAGAGTAGGTAAAAGAGGTGGTGGGGTTTTATTTTATGTTAGAGACAATTTTATTTGCAATGAATTGGTCATAAATGATAAGTCTACTGATATTGATATGGTTTGGCTGGAGTTGATGAGCAGTAAGGGCAAAAAGCTACGCTTTGGAAACATTTATAGGCCACCTAATTCAAACCAGGGACAAGATGAACAGATGTACCGTATTATTAGTGACATGTCCAGTAAGGGATCCGTTATCATAATGGGGGATTTCAATTTTCTGGGTATTGATTGGAATAATTTTTATCCTGGTAATGGCAAAGAAGAGGAATTTTTAAAAGTAATTGTTGACTGTTTCTTAGATCAAGTTGTAACTCAGGGAACTCGAGAGGAGGCGATTTTGGATCTAGTTTTTTGTGACATAGGTAGTTTTGTTCAGGAGTTGTGTGTAGGGGAGCATATTGGAGATAGTGATCATAACAGCTTTAGGTTCCGGGTTAAATTTGAAGTGTGCAAAGATGATAATTTTAGGTTTGTGCCCAATTTCAGAAACACTGATTTTGTTGCACTTAGGCAGAGCTTGAAAGAGGTTTTTTCGTCAGGATTGGAAAATAGCGACGTAGATCAGCAGTGGACGGAATTTAAGGATAAACTTGATAAAACGGTTGGGGACTATGTTCCATTTAGGAGAAAAGGTGTTAGTACCAAAATTTGGCCCATGTGGTTCTCCAGGGAGACTAAAGAAGCTCTTAATTATAAGCAAGCCACTTTTCGTAAGTTTAAAGAAACTGGTCAGAGTGCGGAGAGGCTCCAGTATGGTAAGGCAAGGCGAAATTTTAAGTATTTGGTACGGATTCAGAAAAGGGAATTGGAGCAAAGGCTGGCAGATGATAATGATGGGAACCCTAAGAGGTTTTTTGCTTACGCTAATTCTGGGAAAGCTCGAAACAGTCAAATTGAGCCTTTGGTTGAAGAGTATGGAAATTTAATCCAAAACGATAGGGATATTGCAAATGTTCTAAATAACTTTTTTTCCAGTGTGTTTAACGATAACTGTATCTCAACAGTTGACACTAACAAGACACAAGCTATTATACAGCTTGAGGATTTTGTATTTTCCAGGGAGGAGGTTTTATTTCATTTGAAAAAGATTAAAGCAACTAAAGCTCCGGGACCAGATAATATTTATCCAAAAATTTTAGTTGAATGTGCAGAGGAATTAGTGGATGTTATTTTGAATATTTTCAATGCTTCTTATAACTCGGGGACGGTGCCAGAGGACTGGAAGCTGGCTAACATAACGCCACTCTTCAAGAAGGGGTCTAAAGGTATTGCTGGGAATTATAGACCTGTAAGTTTGACTTCGGTGATTTGTAAGATTTTCGAAACTTTGATCAAAATTAAGATCATGAAGTTCTTAGAGACTAATAGTCTGTTGACTAGTTTGCAGTATGGTTTCAGGAAAGGTAAATCCTGTACTACTAATTTATTGCATTTCTACGACAAGGTTACCTCAGCTTTAGATAACAAAAAATGTGTGGATGTTGTTTATATTGATTTTCAAAAAGCTTTTGACAAGGTACCGCATGTTGCTCTTCTCAGCAAGTTAGCTGACATTGGAATAGGAGGAAAAACTTTACTTTGGGTTAGAAATTGGCTTACTGGTAGGAAGCAAAGAGTAGTTGTGAGAGGAAATCATTCTAATTGGAGTGATGTTTTAAGTGGGGTTCCTCAGGGATCAGTTTTAGGGCCTCTTTTGTTTATTATATTTATGAATGACATCAATGAAAATATTTCTGGAAGCATGAATTGTTTTGCTGACGATGTAAAAGTTATGGGGATTGTCGAAAATGAAGAACAAGTAAAGCAGCTGCAAGAGGATTTAGATCATATTACTAAGTGGGCAGATAAATGGGGTATGGCAGTTAATGTAGGGAAATGTCAAGTGCTACACTTAGGTCATGGAAATAAGCGTATGAGCTATCGTTTACAGGGTTCAGTGATAAATCAGGCAGAAAATGTTATGGATCTGGGTGTCTTTATGAATCAGGACTTCAAGTTTAGTCAACAGTGCAGTATTGCTAGTAACAAAGCCAACAAAATGCTTGGGTTCATCAATAGATCTATTTCAAACAAATCTAAGAAAGTTCTTCTGCCTTTATATAGGAGTTTAGTAAGACCTCATTTGGAGTATGCTGTTCAGTTTTGGTCGCCTTATCTGAAGAAAGATATTTTTGTATTGGAAAGGGTTCAAAGAAGGGTAACTAAATTAGTAAGGGGACTCTCAGATTTAGACTATGATACCAGACTTAATAGGCTTAATATGTATAGCCTGGAGCAAAGGAGAGTCAGAGGGGACATGATTCAGTTATTTAAATTTATCAAAATGAAAGATGTAAATGGATTAATTTTTTGCGGGGAAAGCAGGACAAGGGGTCATTGTTTTAAGCTATTTAAATATCAGGCTAACTTGGAAATCAGGAAAAACTACTACTTTAGCAGGGTCGTGGGTACTTGGAATAGCTTACCGGAAGAGGCGGTAATGAGCAAGGGAGTGGATAGCTTTAAGAGGGCCATTGATCTTCATTGGGGACTAATTAATTGACTAGGACCAGCCTAGCTGGGCCCAGAGCCTGTTGCTGGTCGTCACATTTGTATTTGTATTTGTATTTGTATAAATGATAGTCACAGTTTGAAATGAAATACGCATATGTATTACTTTAAATATTGATCAATGCCCACTGAGGAAATGCTGGTTTTTTGAAGATTTCTCACGGAACATTTGCAACTGAAACTCATTGACCTGTGAAAATAGTTAGTTTTCTTTTGTTATTTTGCGCTTTCTTCCTGTCATTTCTCACCTTAGAATAATTATTAAGACAGAGCCGTGTCCAAGGGGAGGGTTTTAGGGGTTAAACCCCTCCCATTAGAGAAAAAATAAAAAAATAAATGAAGAATTGTGCATATTTGACTTAAAATTAGCTTTAATGTTCAAATTTGTGTACAGAACTTTTTTTAAAAAGCATTCTCTTTGAAGTTGCCTGGTAACTTACGACACTTTCTTCTCTTAATCAACTAAAATCATACTTTGGAAAAACAGAAATGGAGGAACAGTTGAATGGGCTGTCAATACTTTGTTTAATATTGCTTCTCATAAGGGGTTTTGATCTGGGGCGTTTCACAAAAAGCGATAACTGTTGTCGCTCTGTAGATGCATAGTAATTGCGTTTGTTAATATAATTTACATCTGCATCAAAACTCTTCCTATTTAGTTTGCTAAGCATTATCTTACAATATTAAAACCTGAAAATATATGTTATAAAAGAGTTTGTGAATTTTTCTCAGTACTTGTTGCAATGTATTGCACTATAAACAGATAATAGGTTTGACTCTAAACAAGCAGTAAAATGGATAAATACTGAGGTTTTCTTGCCCAACGAGAAATTTCCTTCCGGGAGGTGGGGTTCATAACGATCCTTACATGTACAATACAACCTCATTTATCCGGAATAGATAGGACCAAAGGCAATCCTAATAAACGAAAATCCTAATAATAATCAATAATGTTCTTAAATATGCAGACTTATCTTTCATTGCACCAAAAAACAATGCTTTCTAACAAAACTATATCATACCATTTTTTCTCAATTACTTCATCAGTTATAATTCAGCTGCAATAGTATTGGGCTTACATCCAAAGTATATCATATTGTTTGCTAAATTAGTACTATACTTTATTGTACGTCCTTTGCAGTAGCATGCTTAATTGAAATGAAACCGAGTATTTGGCGCATATAAACCTTCTGTTCTTGAAATCATAATTTTAAATGATTATTTACGTAAATATATTTTTTCTACAAATTTGATCCGGATAAACAGGCGCTGGCTAAACGAGGTTCTGCTGTGTGTAAAATACATTAATAGAATAGGTAGTATATTACTTAAAACCTAATCTTCTGTGAATTTGAACCATCCCCCCTCCGCTCCAAACTGCTAAGCCCCTCATTGTGACCTTAAACAGTGAAGAATTATTTGCTCACTGAAGTGTGTTTTCCTGACAATGCAACTAAGAATGAAAATAATTGAAGCCAAAAGCAAGCCTGTCAGTTGGGAGATCTCGGGGGGTCAATTGCTACCCCTCTCCCTGGATTTTACAAACACAGGGATGTGCCGTCCTAAACTCGCTTTTAGAGCAATTTTGGGAGCAGGAAAAATGGTGAGTTTGGAGAAGTAAAACGGTGAATTTGGAGCAGCCTGGAGCAGTAAAATTGCAAATTTGGAGCAGCTTGCAGCAGCGAAAAGTTAAATTTTGCATCAATTTGTAGCAACTATGTATATTCCACGCACAGAAACATGTGTGACAATGATAAAATGATAAAAAAGGAGATTAAGGATGCAAAAAACCGTAACTCCAACACTCCAACTACTAATTGAAGCTCTTTTAATTACATTTATTTATTTGTTTATTTTTATTTTATATTTATTTATTTATTTATTTTCTTTTTTGTCTAATATTTTTCACAAAAAACAAGCCATGTCCTGCTCTACTTTTTTCTTACACTCATTTAAATTTAGCTCACATATTTACTTTGCTTAATACATCACTGCTTTTGTTCACATTTAAGTTTTGGTGTTTGATATCTATTTTTAAATTTTGTTTGCCTTTATGTAGTTCATACATATATGTAAAAGACACAAGATAATATATACATAAAACTCAAAAACATATTCAAAAAGGCTAATAAAAAAAAAAGAAAAGCAAAAAAGAATAGTTAAATTTAAAAACTTTACCTCAACAAATTACAAGTGAGTTTTAAAGAGCTATTTATTAATCTTTTTTTTTTTTTAGTACCTGTAAGTTATTTACTAACATTTGACCTTATACACATAGTCATATATGTTACATACGGAGCTACTTGATTAACAAATCTGAAAATCAAGCAAAGGAAACCATTAAAACCTTTAATTTTTAACTATTTGATATTTAATCACAAAATTAATAATGAAATTACAATGAAAAAAAATGCTTTTGAGAAATGATGTCATAAGAAAAGGAATTTTAAAATACATGTGAAAAAATAAAAATAAAAATTTTGAGGCAGGCTCAGAATATGGAAAGTAATGCTTGAGTCTCAGAAACTTTAAATGTCTGCATTTTCATCGCCAGAGCATTAGAATAACCCCGAATTTTGCTATCTTATGTGTCTCCAACCAAAATTAGGGATCAACTTTCTGTCCTAAAATCTTAAGAAACCCAAGATTAAAAACTGGTGAACAATATTAATTTTTACACATGGCATTTGCTTAAATCAATTCAGATGCAACTAGATTTGACATTTTTGAGTGGGCGTGGCAAGAAGACGAACTTACAAGTCCTCTTCTGAAAACAAAAGATAAGAATGGTTGAAAATAATGGCCAATGCAAAATTTTTCAACTCAAAGGGAACGATCACATAATAATTTAAAACGATTGAATTTTTCAAAAGCGAATGCAATCGGATTTTGAAATGCGCAAAAAATCGGGGCTATATAAAAAAATCGTAAAAACAAGCTCCAAATGCCTAAACTTGATGATAATCTGAAAAAACTGCCAAATATGTTGAAGGAACTGCAACATTAAATGCAAAATCGCACTTTTGGCGCAAGTTTGTCCGATTTTGGAGCAGAAAAGTTCATTTATCAGTCTTTTGGAGCAGTTTGTCGCAACTGGCACATCCCTGCAAACATGATGAATTTAAGCATTTTTGTACATATTTTGTTGTTTTTTCAGATAAAATGTATCGATCAAACGCTTTGCCCCTCCCCTTCAAAACAAAATATTTTGAACTGACAGGCCTGCAAAAACCCCTCCCTTTATGAAATCCTGGACACGGGCCTGTATTAAGAAATATATTTGCTAAAATAGACGCATATTTACTTCCTAGAATAATGTTATCGTTGTTGTTTGATTTGAAAGTGTCCAACTTTGTCAGAATATAAATCCATTTTGATTTATATTCTGACCGATTTGATTTAAATCCGATTTGAACTTGGACACTTCTTCGACCTTTCGACTCAACGAATGACGTCACACGTGCCTCCAACCCCTCAGTGTTTGGCCCGGAGAAAAAGAGAGCAGTAGAGGAGGAGAATCGCGAAGGCCCCGGTCCAGAAGACCTGTTCCAGGTCGACCACGAGCTACAACACCTGTAGAAGACCCTTTTTCAAGTTTTTTCTACCCGAAGTAGAAGAACCACTACTGTGCTGCTGCTCGTTAAAGAACACTTTGTAGCATCAGTAAGAAGAATCTCAGCTACTATGGTGCGAAAAAGTCTTCACAACGCATACTATTTCTTTCTCTATTTTGCTCATCTTACTCGTTTTCAGACTCCTGTGCTCGACGCTTTCTCACTCGAGATGTACGTAAAGAGTCAGGAGTGTACCACATACTCTACCCTACGTACATATTTTATATTTACACCACTAAAAAGCAAAAAATAAATTATTTTCAAATAAAAAAGAACCGACTTCAAAAAACACCTAGGAACTAAAAAAGCAAAAAATAACTTATTACACTTACACACGATTTCCTACCCAAATGTATAAATTAAACTTATTTTACAATTCCAGTACAAAAATTAACTAAACTAAACACCCAATTGTAAAATAGACACTGATTTTAATTACTATACTATTTTAATATATAACTAATTATATATGAGCTCTTAGTTTTTAATAACCATTTTAAGTCGGGGCCTCCTATAAACTACTACCTAACGTAACTGACAATCCACGAAATCCTGAGTTAAACACTAATTTAACAAAACGTGAAAGTCTTTAAAACTAAACCTACTCAGTTACGTTAGGTAGTAGTTCATAGGAGGCCCCGACTTCAAATGGTTATTATTAAGAGATCGTATATAATTAGTTAGGTATTAAAATGATTCATCGTGTAGTAATTAAAATTAGTGTCTATTTTACAATTGGGTGCTTAGTTTAGTTAATTTTTGTACTGGAATTGTAAAATAAATTTGATTTATACATTTGGGTAGGAAATGGTATGTAAGTGTAACCAATTACTTTTTGCATTTTAGTTCCTAGGTGTTTTTGAAGTCGGTTCTTTTTTGTTTGAAAATAATTTATCCAGATGCAATAATTATACAAAAAGTGATTTGGTTACTGAGGCATTATTCTGATTGTTATGTCTACTGTTCCAAAGATAAACTATTTCAGATCATCTGGAAACCACACGACAAGTACATCATACAGCAAAAACCGTTGATGTGGAAAAAAAGAAGAAAAAATTTGGGATCACGTCTAATCTCCAGCATCCTTTTCAGAAGCTTTCAAGAAGAACAAATGGTACTGCGTTGTCAATGAATGTACATGGATGAGCATACACACTCAGAATATTAACACACTTAATAGTTTCACATTTCGTAAGCAGAGGAAAAGGACCATTATTCATGAGAATGTCAATTACATCTTGTTTCCAATAAAATGCTCGAATTGTAGAAATAAATTCTACGTGCGTACAAATTTATGCGTTTATACTGGTGTCCAAAGGTGGTACTTAGAAAAGAATTTAAGAGCGTTAACTTGTAGAAAATCTCGGGAATGGAAAATGTTTCTTTTCGTACGAAACTGGAATTTTGTTTTGCTAAAAATGACGATAAAAGAATGACGCAAAGAGACTGAGCACATAACTTTAGAAAACTTATTTACACACTAACACACCACATATTCTCATTTCGTAAGCAGAGGAAAATGGCCATTATTCACGAGACTGTCAATTACATCTTGTTTCCAATAAAATGCTCGAAGTGTAAAAATAAATTCCAGTTGCCATTTTCTGCTTACGAAAATGTAGAAATAAATTCATATGTTTTTACTTGTGTCCACTTAGAAAAGAATTTAAAAGCGTTAAATTGTAGAAAATCTCGGGAATGGAAAAAGTTATTTCTAGTAGGAAACTGGAATTAAGTTTTGCTCAAAATGACGATAGAAGTATGCCGTCAAGAAACTGTGCACACAACTTTAGAAAAGTTATTAATACATAAGCACACCATATATTCACGTTTCGTAGGCAGCGGATCAGGACCATTATTTATGAGAACATCAATTATATCTTGTTTCCAATAGATATGCTCGGATTGTAGAAGTAAATTTCATGAGCGTATAAATTTATGCGCTTGTATTTGTGTCTAAAGGTGGCACTTAGAAAATAATTTAAAAACGTTAACTTTCGGAAAATCTCAGGAATCGAAAAAAAATATTTCAATTCGTTCGAAACTGGAATTTTGTCTTGCTCAAAATGACGAAAGTATAACGCAAAGAGACAGAGCATATAACATTAGAATGATTATTAAGAGGGTCTGTCAGAAACTAAAATCCTATGTGCTGGTGGAAAATTTTAGGCTCCTATTTCATAAAGTATAGGAAAAATCAGTATAACATCTTCTGAAAGAATCTTTTTCTAAACAACTAGTCGTCAAGGAATTTTTTTTTTAGTTTCCTATAGGCTCTGTCAGACCTTGCTTCTTTTAATAAATCAACACTTTACATACGTAACGGTTCACATTTCGTAAGCAGGGGAAAATGACCATTATTCAAGACTGCCAATTACACCTGTACATCTTGTTTCCAATAAAATGGTTGGAAAACAAATTCGTATGCATACAAATTTCTGTGTTCATAATCATGTCGAAAGGTGGCACAAAGAGGTCTTCCTAACTACTCCTGACCTATCACTTAAAATATTGTATCTTTATTCATTGTAGGATACCGTTACTGCATTTGTCTATAATATGTATGCTGGTGTCACTATAGGATCATGCAGCACTAAGAATCATTCATTGCATTTTTAATTGCTTTCATTACGATAGATAAAAAATTATCAATGACAAAACTAGAGACCTAACCACCGGCAATGATTTGAATCATAGGAACGTAAGCATAATTATTATTATTTATTATTATTATAATTCATTATTATTGTTTTTATTACCATTATTATTATTTATTATTATTGTTTTTATTGCTATTATTATTATTTGTTATCATTGTTTTTATTACTATTATTATCACGACTATTATCATTATTATTACAATTATTATTATTAGTATTATTACTATTGTTATTACTATTATTAATATTACTATCATTATTATTCATGGGTTCCCACCTAGGGGGCTCATGGTGCAGACTCCGCTATTCAAATTTTTAGGGAGGAGTTTAGGGGGCACTTGGGGGCACTAAAGGGCCGCAATTGCTCTTGAGGAGGATGGCCACCTCTGTATTATTTAAATTATTTTATACTTGTCTGCACAAATGCAAGAAAGTCTTCTCTTATAAATTTATCGTAGTTCTGAACCTATAGCAATCATACAACGAGTTTGAAACAAAACCAGAGTGTGCGTGGGTGCAGAACCATTCAAAAAGAATGACGAGCCTTAAAGAGTATACAAAAGCTGATTCTACATTTTGGCGTCAATAGTTGAAAAGGAGGTGGTGCAATCGAACGTTCTTTCTTCTTCATTGCGTTTGCGGCGAGTGCTATATCTCAAGTAGTAATACTTCGTTCTGGATAAAATTTGGAATAAATGTGAACCTATATGTAAACAGGTGTTGTTTAATTTTGGTGCCAATCGCTCCAATGGGGGCTTTTTCTTCTGTGCGAATAAAAATAGCTTTAATGCAACAATAAGAATGATAAATCGCAGTAGACTGTCGTCTGCGTATTTCGCGTGATTTTAATTGTTGAAAAAACACCGGGAAATCTCAATGATTTAAAATTTTTAACTGTTGCCATCTTGTATTTGTTGAAAAATAAAATATTTCGAGGCTTCTTTACTACAACCCAAATTCAAAATAATAGAATATCAGAACTGCTTGAACAAAACTTGTCCCTGAGTCGGGAAAAATGAATGCATGCAAATTTAAAAGACTAAAATTCGTTATTCATGAATGGGTAAATCAATTTAAACAACTTTTCAGATATTATTTCAACAATTTATGGATCTGATTTTTTATATGGGTCAAAAAATTAGAATAATCTATTCATTCAATGTGCATTTTAAACAGTAGCGAAAATAACTACATACCTATTACCCTATAGTTTATCATAACTATGGAGCTTGGCGCCTAGATAATTTTACGCTCTTTTAAAAGCCTTTTATTGCTCAAAATTTTTAGTCAAGCTGATAAATAGGAAAGAAATGAAGTTACATATTGTATTATTTCTTAAAGTTCGAAAAAAAACTATCCAACTCAATTCAAATGAACGTTTTACAATCTAGGGTACGTAAGATTTTAAAGGAATATAGAAGGAATGACCAACTAAAAGTAACCGAAGTAAACGAGGTAGAAAAATTGTAACACCTGGCAGAGAGAACCCAAATTAAAGTAAATTGTCCAAAATAATTGTTGAAAAATACTTCTTACGTCCTTAAGTGTTGGACACTGTGTATAGTTATGTTATCCACGTTAACTACACTTAGACGGTTGCATAAACTGCAGTTTTAATTGTGGATCTACGAAGTAAGACCAAAGATAAACATGAAGCAGAAACGTGCACGAATCTCCTGGAGCAAAGAGAAGCTCTAACAGGGGCAACAAGGTTGAAAAAGTATTATATTCAGTGATGAATCTTTTTTTTAAATATCCGTGAACAAAAAAAGGTGTTCGGGTTTGACGTTCCAGAAGTAAAGTGTATGAGAAATCTTGTGTAAGACGTTCTCTCCACTTTGACACCTCTTCTTTGCTTGTGGATGCATGAGGGCTGCTGGAATTGGGAAGTTATATATATCTTAAAATAAAACATTGCGTGACTTCCGCTGTTTATTAATAACACTGCATGCTTAATAACACTGCATATAAACTTTTGGATTATTCTGTCTAAGATTATTTTTAATTGAGTATATTTGAAATGAAATGCACACTTTAAGGTCCAAGAAAGGTGGCACGTTCATTTAAATACCTAATTTGCACTTATATTTGGTAAGAATAAACTTTTTTCAAAAAAGTGGGAAGTATTCTATTATTTTGAATTTGGGTTGTAATAATAAAGCTGAAAGTATCTCTGTCTGGATGTCTGGATCTCTGTCAGGATCTCTGTGACGCGCATAGCACCTAGACAGTTCGGCCGATTTTCATGAAATTTGGTACAAATTAGTTTGTAGCATGGCGGTGTGCACCTCGAAGCGAATTTTCGAAAATTCGATTTTGTTCTTTTTCTATTCCAATTTTAAGAACATTTTCCGAGCAAAACTATCATCAGATGAACGAGTAAATTACTAAGTTATAAAAACGTGGGACCAGGGCCGCATCGCCCCTATGTGCAAGGAACTGCGGGGCCAGAGTCAAAATGCGCCGAGCTCTACCAATTAAAAATGCGCCTAATGGGGGGAGGGGGGGAATTTCCAACCAAAAACACTAAATTGAACTTTTCATTATATGTTATATCTATAAAAGTAGCGGATGAATTCATACTGCTCATTAAAACAAGCAATCCTCCTTGCAGCCTACCTATCTATAAGGAAAAATTATTGCCTTGTTGTGTCTAAATATGCTATTCAAAAGCGCAATCTTTTACACTGAAAAACATGATGCTCATTAATGCATCACACCAAAAGTATTACGGATCATCTGAAATTTCGTTTCCAGACCTTCAATTTCACAGAATTTCCCGAAAGCTCCCGAATACGTAACAACATCTCTTGAAACTGCGTTTGAAAATCCCTTACAATTGCGTTTTTAGAGCTTCAATTTCAAAAGTTTGCAGGCCCAAATGTTACCAAATATGGTCTTACAATCACATTTTTAAGACTTCAATTTCAGAAAATATTCGGGCAAGGGCGTCCGAACCTCCTTCTTTTAATATAATCAAAAATTTGGTTTTTCAAACATGACTTACGAAAAGTTAGAATAGCCTCTGAACCACTTCTCCTAATATCATAGAATACTGCTTAGGTTTTTAGAACTTTAATTTTTTAAATAAATTCAGGGGGGAGCTCCAGAATTCCCTTCTTGTAAAAATCTCCAAAATTGTCAACAGTTGCGTTTTTGGAAGTTCACTTTCGAAAAATTGGAGGGGAGAAAACTAATTGATTTCTATCTATAAAAAAAAACGATCGGGTAGAATCTCAGAGTTCCATCCTTGATTCGAGCGGTTCCCAAACTTTTTAAGCTGCGGAATTTTTAGTGATTTGCTTTTACCTCAAGGAACCCCGTCATTGTTTATGACTTAAAGACAAATGTCCCCCTATCTGGGAGTTAAATCATAACTATGAAAAATCATTCGAATGCTTTCTTTTACATAGAAGAAACAATTAATCATGCGAAAATTTTTGTATTTTAAAACTAACGCGTTTTAAGGTATGCTGAACGCAGAACATGTTTTGACCATTTTTGGAAACTATCTGTCTATCTGTTTGTGTTTGCATGAATTTGACTGATTAATTGTGGGCGTTCTATTCAAAACGTAAAGCATGGACTAGAACAAAATAGTAATTATTAGTTTTTGCACCAAACTCTTCAAAAGGTGGCACACATCTGAATGATTTCCGCCGTTACTGACTGCTTTATTTGAAACAGTAATACAAAAATTATCACTAAAATTGGTACTCATATGCACCATAATGGGAGAGAAGCTGATAAGGTTTTGGTTTCATTCATTTCCATGCGGTGTCGAAACAAAAAGATTGCTTTTTCTCGAAAAATAATGTAAGATTTCAAACAAAAACTGAATTTCGAGTTAGAGAGAACCTTAACTGAAATATTTGTGTATAAGTTTTGAGTTGACTTTGGCATCGATTGATTGCTGAAGGAAGGGAGGTGCATCGAGTGCTTTTGTCGTCTTATAAAAGATGTAACTTTCTCCTTGAATGAAAAGAGAGACTTAGTTCAGTTTACCAAAAATAAAGGTAACAGATAGGCTGATTATATCAAACGACATCATGCAAATCATTGAAAACTGCTTAAGATATTATTGTCTTTTGCTTCAGCTGAAAAACCTTCAGTTCATCTGTAAGTTCATACACACTTTCAAAAGTTTGTTTTAGATAGCCAGCATATTTCGTACGGAAAAGTATGGATTTGTGATGATTACTCCTTCATAAATCTTGCTAAATAGTGTTATTTGAAGGCAATGAGACTTGAAAAAATTAACTACTTTTGAAGCTTCATCAAAACTTTCTTTGAATCAAATGATGTGTTTTTTATGCTGCCATAACGATGATACAATGACACTTATTACTTCAGTTTAGAGCAGTCCTTTTTTATGCCCGAAAGTTTCTCTTTTTCTGAAACTACTGTGGAAAATAATATATTTATGCAATTCGTGGTGGAACCTTTCTGATCCTTTGGCGGAACCCAAGGGTCCCGCGGAACACACTTTAGGAATCACTGCTTTATTCTAACGCCAATAAATATGGCCTATAATCACGTTTTATGGCTTCAACTTCTATAAATTTTTCCGGAGCTGCTCCTGTTGTCATGTTTTGACAGGCATAAAAGTTTTATTAATTGTTCATCACTTAGAGATTATATAGATATTCAAAGTAGCTTTAACTTAGATATTAAAATATTTTCTTCTTCCAAAACGCATTATTAGCATATTAGAGGAGCTGCTGAACTCGGAATAGTTTCAAAATATGAAGTAAAAACGTACATCATATTGCGAAATTAAATATTCACACAATATTTTTTGTATAAACTAAATGCCAAACGTATTTTTTCCCATTTTATATTTGTCTACAAAACCTCCCTTCAAATGTTAACTACGTATATTTTCCTCGAACGCCAGAGCATAAAGGCGCTCAAAAGACATTTGCATGACGGCGCTGATCAAGCTTGGCGCGCCCCTGCGTGGAACCGTAACATGGGCAAGCCAATTGGCGAGAAATTCATCGTACATTATTTGTAAATATACAGGCGAACTAAAAGACCTTTTAATTTTCTACTACGGGCAAAGCCGTGCTGGGTACCACTAGGTTAAAATAACTTCCAGTTTTTGCATTTTGCTTTGCTTTTGCGAAAATTCGGAAATTGGGATGGAAGAAAGTTTCGTGATAGCCACAACATACTAGTTAATTATGGGTCGAGTGCGTTTATAGTGTTTACGGTGGGTGCATTCTCCTGAAAGTTTTTCGAAATTGCAGTCGTAAATATGCAATAGTAGGTTGCAGTTGAGGGCTTTCGGAACTCTCCCGGAATTTTTTCGAAATCAGAGTTTCAAAAACGCACTATTAGTCTACCTTTTGTGACTTAAAATGAAAGGATGATGTTCGGGGACCCCCTTCCTTGTCTATGTCCGTATCCTCCTTCATTTGTTCTAATTATGGATAATACTGTTGTGGAAAACCCAATCGCAATTTTTATTTTGCAAAACCATATGCTTGCTTTGGTTTATTTTATTTGGAATTGAAATAAATTTCCAGCCTGATCACAGTATAACCCCGATTCAACGATTGTCAAGGGACTGGAAAATGTTATCGTTAAATCGAGGAGCATATACATTTAGTGCAGTTAAATCAGGACCAGTGAAATCTATTATTAAATTGAGGAAATCGTTAAATCGCGTATTGTTAAATCAAAGTTATATACTGCATTGTATTTGTTTGAAATACGAAACGCCTGCGGCAGCATTAGAAAAAAAAAACTTTGAACATTTTGAACTGAGTGTAATACTTTAAAATGATAACTTAGGTATTTTTTTACTTTATTCTAAGTATTATATTCCAAAATATCTTGATAAACTTTCTTTTCACTTTCATTCTTTTACATACAGACACACACACACACACACACACATATATATATATATATATATATATATATATATATATATATATATATATATATATATATATATATATATATATATATATATATATATATATATATACTTGAGAACATTGAAAGTAGCGCCTCAAGAAGCAAGCATTGGATTGAAGTGAAATTTCATGTACAGAATAATACAGATGAGAGATATACATAATCCCAAAATCTAGACAATTAAACAAATACATCCTAAGAAATGAGATAAATACAGTGCTACTTCAATAGCGCGTTGGACTACTTTTTGCTGCAATACGGTCCGACATTGAGCTAATTAAGCTTCTGATGTTGTCCTAAGACAGATGGATCCTCAAATTTTGAACAGCCACTTCTAAATCTTGCACAGAGTAGCACGGCGACATCTGACGTTTCAGCTTATCCCATACATGCTCTATAGGGGACAAGTCGCTGGAGCGGGCTGGCCATGGAAGAGTCTCAAAAGGGCATAAGAAGTCTTGAGCAACTCTAGCTGTATGCGGGCGAGCATTGTTTGAAAATTATTCCTGGGAGGCCATTTAGAAACGGTCATTGATGTGGTTGCAGGATGTCATTAACATAACGCTGGCCCGTTAAGTTTCCACGTACCACAACTAGAGTGGACCGGTTATCATTGGCTATAGCCTAATAAACCACTATGACCGTCGTGCGGGCAGTGTGTCGTGCGATAGAATTGGTAGAGTGATACCCTCTACATTAGTGCGCGGATAATATCTGATCCCAAAACGAATCGGGATTCATCACTGTGCACTACCTTTTGACAATCAGTGACATTCCACGTCGCTCTGACTTCGAACCATTGCAGACGGAGTTACCATGTTTTGGTGTTAAAGGGAATACACTAAAAGGGCATTTGGACTGCAGTTTTACTTCCGCAAGACGTTTCGAAATGCTTCGGGGAACAACTGCTACCCCTACGTCTGCTGGTGTGGTGAAACGAGTCATTGTGGGATCCACGAGCGCTTGCCGCACGATCCTTTGATCCTCTCTCCTCGTTGTCTTCTTGGTCGCTCTAGATCCGGTTTTTTGCACGTGGGTACCATTTCGTGTCCACTGCCTCCAACAGTTTCTAACGGAACACTCCGAACGGTTCACCTAGGCAGCAACACGGCTCGTCGACCAGCCAGCAATTTTCATGCCGATTATCAAACCTCTCTCAAACTCGTTTAACTGTGAGAAACGCTTTCTAGCTCGTCTAGAGATGAGCAGTGTCGTTCTTTTTAATGAACCGTTCATCACAGGATAATTTTAGATGTCCTCCAATATTGGGCATGGATTCAGAGGGGGGAAGAGTCA
The DNA here is from genome assembly GCF_026930045.1 of Uloborus diversus. Lineage (NCBI taxonomy): Eukaryota > Metazoa > Arthropoda > Arachnida > Araneae > Uloboridae > Uloborus > Uloborus diversus. The sequence goes on from NC_072733.1 coordinate 70,705,668, forward strand.
TTGGAGTCATGTCATGACCTACCCTAAAGCAGCCAAATATTACCGAAAGCTGTATTTTGGAGACTGTATTTCATAAACATCGTCCCAAACCTCCTATTTGAGCACAAAATCACATTTTTACCCCTCCCTTTCCGATAATGATTCCCTCCTAAACCCGAAGATCGATCCGCCCGTCATCATAATATTAGGGAAAGAGGTTCAGAGCGATTTTGTCATTATTATGCTATAGTTGGGGGAGGTCGTCCCCAAATTATTTGTCTTTTTTACTGTAAAAGTAATGCAAATGTAATGTAAATTGGCTTCAAACCACTTTTCCTAGGGTAAATCCCTCCCAAGCCGAGTTCCACCAAATTTTCTTCTTTTCTAGGCGCTCTCTCAGGAAATTTTTTTAAATCGATGCCTTAAAAACGCGATTGTAGACCATATTTTGGTATTTGGTAACGTTAGGGATTCGGTAATTTTTCATAATTGCAGCTCCCCAAACTTAATTTTACTCCAAATACGCGATCGATGTTTTGATAGAGCGAAATGTTTGCGTGCTCTCCTTCGGAAATGTTTAGGAAATTGAAACCATGAAGACAAAATTTAAGACGCGCTGCAATAATTTTTTGCTTTTTTTGGGGGGGGGAGAGGGGGGGGCTTTGTGGTTGTAGCTTTTTCAAGTCTTTCTTCTTTTCAGACGGAGTAGCGAAAGGAAAATGGGGGGGAGGACGAATTAAGCGGACCAATAGCCTGCAACTGTTGGAAACTTTTGATAAGATTTTATTTAAACAAAATTAAGATTTTTTCCCATCTTTTTTTCATTATTATTGTTGAAATAACAAAGTTTTCCGAAGCAAGATTTGTTATTTTCTTCTCTTCTGTGAGAGCAAGGGCGGATCCAGGCTCCGGTTAAGGGGGGTCACCAAACGTGTACCCACAAACAATGGTATCTTGGTGGGGGGGGGGTTACTACATGCTCGTCAAAAAAAAAAGGGGGGTTCTTCGGTCTAAATCGTAGTTTTACCATATTTCGTTATGTATGAAGAATCTGAAAACGTTGGTATTGAAATCTTGTGCTTGTTTCTTACTTACCAACAAATCGTTGTTGCATTTTTAGCAAACAAAAAATACAGTATGCTTCTAAGAAAACTATGTATATTCTAAATGTTACAATTTTTAAACTTTGTGGAGACCTGATTTTTCTAATTTGAACTAGGAGCAGCAGCAGTCATTTATGTTGGTCAACGCACTAGATTATACTAAAATGAAAATGAAAAAATTATAAAACAAACAAGAATTTCAAATTGTACAAATACCATACTGAATAGTCAGTAGCAGATTTTAGGGGAAGTCCAGGGGGTTCAGGCCCCTCCCAAAGGAATAAATTAATGCAACTATTTCATTTAATTTTTTAATTGACTTCTCTTTTACATAAATAAAAAACTTTCAGTCATGAAAAAGAACACAAAACACACAAAGCATATTTGGTTAAAAGTATTTTGTTTGCTAAGGAAGTACAATAGACTCTCTCTATTCTGAACACTCATTGGACCGAACGAAAGTCTTCCGTTTAAGAGGGTGTTCAGTATAGGGGGAGACGGAAGTAATGCATACGTGATTCCCGGGACCATCAAAATGTGTTCAGAATATCTGGGTGTTCAGGTAAAAGAGTCAACTGTACTTCAGGAGTCAGAGGTCAGAGCGGCAGAATACATTTAATTCATCGAAGAACCTAATACCGCGTTTCGTCTGTTAATTCCTCTTTGAGGGAATCAACTATTAACATTTTAAAATAATGTGTAGCCTAGAAGAGTCATTTCTATCCAAGAAGCTATTTTGGAAACAATAGATTTATTTTTTAGCTTATAAAAAATGTAGAATGAAAAAAATCGCATGGTAGTTTCTTGGCTAAGCCATATAATATTAATAGAAACGGCATTTGGTATCAAAATGGTATGTCATCTATATCAGGGCATTAAGAACAAATCGACAACTACTTTGAAAGAAATAATTTCTACATAAAATAGAAAATAATACAATACTACTAATGTAAATATACTATAAACTAAATACAATAAAACTTACGCGTTATGAAGGTATGATTTTCTTAGTTACATAATATTTTATAGTTAACACATAAATTAATTTATAAAAACTCAAATGAAGTATGGGTATAATTAAAAACCTTACCCTCATGGTATAATCATTATGACACTGTTTCTAATTGAAACCGCTTATTTTATAGCATCTCGGTGAAATTATACAGGGTTTTTAGTAGGGGAATGTGGGGCAAAGTGAAATAGTTAACATGACTGAGCTTTTTCAAAATAAACAAATTGGAAATTTGTTTTGAAAATTACAGTACATAAAGAAAAAAACGTTGTATTTTATAACAAAACTTGCATTGAAACCTTATTTTTGATTTTTGGCAGTAAAATTGCTTCTTCAAATAAAAAAAGTGGAAAATGTTCACTTTTTTTTATATGGGGCAAAGTGAAAATTGAAATATTTTTCGAATGAAATATGTTCTATTCGATTGTGAAAAATATTTTTGATCAAATTACTAAGTAAATAAAACGCGGGTGATTTGTTAGATGATGGAATGAGTGACTTTGACTAATTGTGAGAAATATGAATTGTAAACCAGACAAGAGCTCTGAAAAATATACAGAACAATGAATAAATAAATTTAAAGGGGAAAAAAAGTAAAAATGTATTAGAAAAAAAAATAGATTTAACTGTGTCAAAAAAAAATTTCTTGCGCGCGCCGGTTGGGGGGGGGGGGGGTCAGCGAAGTTCGTAATTTTTCCGGGGGATCCTCGGAGGTCTGAAGTTTGGGAACTTCTGATCTAACTTATTACAAACAATACACTTGCATCATTTTGTCCTCAGTCTATCATTCCAATTACTTGTTTAGAACTTTTGAGCTGGATGATAATTACATTTTAACGTATTTCCCCTGAAAAGACATAAACAATGGCTACCTTCGCTAAAAATTTTACATGTGTTAAAACAAAAGTTCACTTAATACAGCGGTTCTCCCATCTTTTTCAGACTAGTGCCCATAAAGCGAGTAATATATTAACAATTACCCTCAAGACACTTTAATATGAAAACAAATTTGCTATAGCATTTTTTTCTTTTAAATTGGGGTTTCGGAAGTGGGGGGCAACTCCCCCCTTAATTTTCCTGACTTTGAAAAAATTATGTATAGAGCATGGCTTTTGCTGTTTTTCGATACAATATGCATCCTCCCCTTCTGCCCTCCCCCCTGGAAAAATTCAGAATGTCGGGTCGGTAAATATGAAATCTAGGTACCAATAAAATATTGAATTCACTTAATATAATATTTTATTACGACATACATTTTGACAAAGCAGTTATTTCAATTATTTAGAAAAAACAGTTTAAAAATCCTTACCTTTCCATCAGAAGGTGTTGAGACTCTTGATGGTTTCATGCTTGGTTCTTGCTATCAACATCGGCGATTTAAATAAGTGAAGTCTCACGCAAAAGAAAAGTTACTATCCCATGACCCATGAGCACATTACGACTAAACAACTAGACGTCTTTTTCTGCAAATGCGTTGATTTACTCCTAACTGAAAGCTTTTGAAATCCTTCCAAGGAAATGCCTCTTTTACTCCCTCCGCCAGACCACAATCCCCAATTCTTTCTATTCATGGGTTTATGCTTTAGCATTCTTTTTCCTTTAAAAGAGACTGTCAATTGCTCAGATTAAGGCTCTTCTATACCGTCCATCTTGGAATTCGACGCTAATGCTTTCTCTACGGGAAAATCTGCTACCTATGCAAAGCATAACACGAGAAATTACTGGAATATTTTCATGCGGTTTGTTTTAAACGATGGCTATGACACAGAACTAGATATGCGCTTTTTTATTTTTTCTGTAATTATTTTGAAATTTTTTTAATAGCATTTTAAAACTTTAAACGACTATTTTAACACGTTTGAAAAATGATATGGAAAAACTGAAAAAGGAGCGCAAGAGATTGAACTTTTCTCTTTAAAAACATATTTTGAGTTTGTTTCTGAGACAATTTGTTCTATTGATATTCTCCACGGAGTAAAGCCTTGTTTTCGAAAACTTGTGAAAAACTGCGAAAAACACGCCTTTCACCAGACCACACCCATTTCCTCCCACTTTGAGCTTTGAGGGACCGCTTCCTCTTCTCCCCCCAGGGTCTTCAGGGTCTTGTCTGCTGCTTCTCCGTTCCTCTGCTCTACCTCAATGACAGGCAATAAATTACTGACTAATGACCATTCATTCCTTGTCGTTTTGTGTGTTGGTCTTGTATCTGTGTGACATCGACGAAATTCGTTCTAAAAAGAACAGTTTTTTTCTTCTTTCGAGTTCTATGCGATAAGTTTTTGAAATTATTTAGGTGACATATTTTTCAATGCTGTTTTAATATAAGTACCCCCGTTTAAATGTAGAAGTTATTTTGTTTGAAAAATCAGTGAAAATTACCGCATTTTATAATGGGAAAAAAATTCGAAATGCCATTTTTATTTATGTATTTTTTTATTAAATTAATAATTAAAAAAAAATACCGCCAAGTACAGTGATTGCGATTTATATCTCGATGTGAAATTTGCAAAAATATAAACCAATTCACATAAAATACACTAGCCACATTAGGGGAAGTGGCGAGTAAATCATGAAATTTCCCTCTCCTGAATGTATGTGCAAGTAGAACGAGATTAATCTGGCGATTATACATATTCCGCAGAGATTATTCAAAATGGAGTTGTTTCCTTCAGTCAAAAGTACTAATTTTTAGTCATTGAAATTGATAGAATAAGCAAAAAAAATAAAAAATAACATGAAGCGAGAAAAAAACTTTCATTTTCCAGACGCTTATTTTTTAATGAATTTTTTAACATGTCCGATTTTGAAAATAAGACGTGGTCTTTATGACATCACAAATGATGTACTTAGGCGCATCTGTGTACTGCGTTTTCACGTTATTGTAATCAAGAAGCGAATTAAATATTGCGCTCTACGCTTGTTATCAACCATATCGTTGCCATTACACTTGAGTAAAAATGCGAATTAAATATTAAGCTCTACGAATGGCAACAGTGAATGGCATTTCATCATTTGTGATGTCATCGGCAGAAGCCGTAAATAATAAAAGCGCACCGATTAAAATAAATTTTTAAAATTATTAAAATTAGTCAAATTATTTAAAAAACGGTCAGATCGTATTGCCAACTCCAGAGTTCGAATACGCTACCTTGCGGTGATTAAACAATACTAAAGAAAAAGGTAAAACATTCCATTCCACGTGTTTTCTTTGGGGTAAATTACAGGCTTCAGACAGTTTGTGGTGTAATGTAATTTCAGAAGAATAGAAAAGAAAGCTTCCCACAAACACGATCAAAAATTACTGTCATTTACTAAGCGTCAAAGCAGGGGAAATAGTCTTTACTAATAATAAAGCTGAAAGTCTGTCTGGATGTCTGGGGGATGCTGGTTGTCTGGATCTCTGTGACGTGCATAGCGCCTAGACCGTTCTGCCGATTTTCAGGAAATTTGGCACAAAGTTAGTTTGTAGCGTGGGGTGTGCACCTCGAAGCAATTTTTCGAAAATTCGATTTTTTTTTCTTTTTCTATTCCAATTTTAAGAACATTTTCACGAGCAAAATTATCATACGATGAACGAGTAAATTACCAAGTTATCATAACGTGGAACAGTAACATGGTGTAAGCCAATTGGTGAAAAATTCACCATACATTTTTTGTAATTATACAGGCGAACCATAAGACCTTTTAATTTTCTACTACGGGCATAGCCGTGTGGGTACTACTAGTATTTAATATTTATCAACTATATTCCTTGACTCGTAGTGGTGAATATAATAAAAGTCCATAGCTTTACTAAAAATCAAGTCAATTTGTAAAGAAAAAATATTTTGCTTGACAATGTTCCAGAACTAGCAATATTAATTAAAAATAATCATCTCTTTCTGGAAGGATCAGATATATCACACACAACGATGCCTTTGAAAATGAAGTTTAGTGAAACAGTTGGTAATAATTCTCTGAAAGTCATAGCAGAATGAGTCTGAATAGGTTATCTTACAAGAAAATGTTTTTCTTTAGAATATTAGCTTAGTTTGCTTTTTGATATGGAGGCTTTGTGTGTTGTGCATTTACTTTCAGATCTTTAATTTTTAAGACTTTGACATTATCTAGAATTCTAAATATGTAATTAAATTTGAAGTTCCGTTTTGTTTAGGTAAAAATTAAATAGTTAATAATATAAACTTTTTTTTAATAGAATTAATACTATTATCTAATATACATTTTCCAAGGTAAGAAATGAAAGTAATGTACAATAATCCTAATTTATTGCAATATCCACGAAGAATAGGAAATTATGTGAATAAACTAGTAAATTTGACAAACATTACATAATGTATCATATTTACCAAGTCTATTGAAAATTATGAATAATCGTCGCTAGTTATATATAATCAACAGTTTGTTTCCGTTAAACACCACACGTAAATAAATAAATAAATAAATAAATAAATAAATAAATAAATATATATATATATATATAAAGAATATGTGTGTATATGTGTATATGTATGTTCCCTATACAAATCCACACTTTTCGTCGGATCTGGACCAAATTTGGCCGGAAGGTACTTGGGCACCAGAGTAGGAAGGTAGGGGGTTGAAAAAGGAACTAGGCATCAAGGACGGTCAAATGAAAACAATTAGCAATCGTGATTGCTCAAAAAACGCCAAATGTGTCGCAAAGTTGGCGACAAAACTTGGTGACCAAAAGCTTGGCGAGAAATTGCCAAATGTTTGTATAAATTATAACACTACTTGAGTTTGCATTGAATTAACATTGATTCCCTCCCCCCCCCCAAAAAAAAAGGTGTAAATGACCCCTTTCGGAACATCTGAATGAAACCAAAATGGGAGGTGCACAACTAGACCCCACTAGGAGTCTACGTACCAAATTTCAACTTTCTAGGACATACCGTTCTTGAGTTATGTGACATACATACGCACTTACGAACATACGGACGTCACGCGAAAAGTCGTTGTAATTAACTCGGGGAATGTCAAAATGGATATTTCGAGTGTTTAGGCACATATTCGTGTGTGGTTGGGTTGGAAAAAAAACTCAATATTCATTCGTGGGTGAGCAAAATGGAAATTAAGTCCGAATTTTGAGATAATTTTTTTTCGTGAATACAATACTTCCTTTTTTGTAAGTAAAAAGGCTTTAAAATCACCAGGAAGAAATTAAAAATCACTGCTAAGCCTAATGGAACAGAAATTTTAAATCAGAAAATTATCGTTTGCGCAATCTCATTTTAAAGTAGCGTTTAGAAGGTTGCCAGTTTTTTTTCTCTTTTGTGACTAAATAAAATTTTGTTTTCGTTTTGAGGTAAAATTTTCCCCTTTTGATTATTATTTGGCGATTTTTCTTTCTTTTTTTTTTCAGGATTTTAGTTGTATTTATGGAGGGTTGCGTTTAATTTTTTTGGGAACTTTTGATTTGCCGTTTTCTTTCTTTGAGAATGATTATTTCCACACAAAAAAATTGCAGATATTCCTGTGAGAGGGGGCACCAAATTTTGCCAGGGCCTGGGCATCACTTTGGGCTGAGCGGGCCCCATAGGATACTGGATATAATGAAAAATTCTTTTTTTTTTCCTTCTTTGGTTGGAGAGATTCCCCCCATTTGGAACATTTTTGATTGGTAGTGAAAGGCGCCTTTTTGACTCTGGCGCCGTAGTGCGCCTCACGACTTCGCACATAAGGACGGCGCGGCCATGGATCTACTATCTTAATTCACAATGGTTTTTTCGAACTCTTTTAATGTTTCATTTAAATAAAGTTTTTTTTTTTTTTTACAATATCAATTTATCAGTCATTATAACTGTGAAAAAAAAGGAAAGAAGGAGACTGCGAACAAGAAAGTTCACTATGGCAATACTGTCATCAGCCAGTATCTATCTTTTTCCCAGATAATTGTTTTTTTAAATTTTCATATTATTTTGTGTTCCTCCTATACTCAAGATGGAAAGGGATCACATTTGATTAATCCAATTATTTATATATATATATATATATATATATATATATATATATATATATATATATATATATATATATATATATATATATATATATATTCAAATTCATGCATTTTTTCCTCCCCTGTGACTTTAGAGCCACAGGTGAAAGTATTTTTTCTAAGAATCAACGAAGTCATGACGAATGCAGCACCTCGTATCACAATGCTTCTCCTTTGAAGATTGTACATATTTCAAGAATTATCATTACTTTTATTTTCGTCTTGATCATTTGCGCATGCTCACAATCAAAGAACTCTATTCACAATTTACAATGCATTTTCCGAACTCTTTTGATGTTACATAAAGTCGATTTTTGCAAAGCGAATTTGTCTATCTTCGCAACTGCGTGAAAAAGAAATGAGACTGCGAACAAGGAAAGTTGAGTGTGGTGATACAGCCATCAGCAAGTAATTTAGTACCTCACAACCTTTTTTCTTCGATCAATGTTTTTGGAATTTTCATATTATTTTGTTTTTCTCCAATACTCAAGGTGGAACAGGATCATATTTGATTCATTCAATTTCATGTATAAAGTGATGCTTTTCCGCCAGATAGCTATTTAAAACCCCAAGTGGAAGTATTTTTTCAAAGAATCAACAAAGCAATGACACCTGCAGCACTTCATATCAAAATAATTCTCGATAGTACAAGAAGTATCATTAGTTGAACTTTCGTCTTGATCATTTGCGCATGCTCACAATCAAAGAACTTTATTCACAATTTACAATGCATTTTTCGAACTCTTTTGATGTTACATAAAGTCGATTTTTGCAAAGCGAATGTCTATCTTCGCAACTGCGTGAAAAAGAAATGAGACTGCGAACACGGAAAGTTGAGTGTGGTAATACAGCCATCAGCAATTAATTTAGTATCTCACAACCTTTTTTCTCCGATCAATGTTTTTGGAATTTTCATATTATTTTGTTTTCCTCCAATACTCAAGGTGGAACAGGATCATATTTGATTCATTTAATTTCATGTATAAAGTGATGCTTTTCCGCCAGATAGCTATTTAAAACCCCCAAGTGGAAGTATTTTTTCAAAGAATCAACAAAACAATGACGCCTGCAGCACTTCATATCAAAATAATTCTCGATAGTACAAGAAGTATCATTAGTTGAACTTTCGTCTTGATCATTTGCGCATGCTCACAATCAAAGAACTTTATTCACAATTTACAATGCATTTTTCGAACTCTTTTGATGTTACATAAAGTCGATTTTTGCAAAGCGAATGTCTATCTTCGCAACTGCGTGAAAAAGAAATGAGACTGCGAACACGGAAAGTTGAGTGTGGTAATACAGCCATCAGCAATTAGTTTAGTATCTCACAACCTTTTTTCTCCGATCAATGTTTTTGGAATTTTCATATTACTTTGTTTTCCTCCAATACTCAAGGTGGAACAGGATCATATTTGATTCATTCAATTTCATGTATAAAGTGATGCTTTTCCGCCAGATAGCTATTTAAAACCCCCAAGTGGAAGTATTTTTTCAAAGAATCAACAAAGCAATGACGCCTGCAGCACTTCATATCAAAATAATTCTCGATAGTACAAGAAGTATCATTAGTTGAACTTTCGTCTTGATCATTTGCGCATGCTCACAATCAAAGAACTTTATTCACAATTTACAATGCATTTTTCGAACTCTTTTGATGTTACATAAAGTCGATTTTTGCAAAGCGAATGTCTATCTTCGCAACTGCGTGAAAAAGAAATGAGACTGCGAACACGGAAAGTTGAGTGTGGTAATACAGCCATCAGCAATTAATTTAGTATCTCACAACCTTTTTTCTCCGATCAATGTTTTTGGAATTTTCATATTATTTTGTTTTCCTCCAATACTCAAGGTGGAACAGGATCATATTTGATTCATTCAATTTCATGTATAAAGTGATGCTTTTCCGCCAGATAGCTATTTAAAACCCCCAAGTGGAAGTATTTTTTCAAAGAATCAACAAAGCAATGACGCCTGCAGCACTTCACATCAAAATAATTCTCGATAGTACAAGAAGTATCATTAGTTGAACTTTCGTCTTGATCATTTGCGCATGCTCACAATCAAAGAACTTTATTCACAATTTACAATGCATTTTTCGAACTCTTTTGATGTTACATAAAGTCGATTTTTGCAAAGCGAATGTCTATCTTCGCAACTGCGTGAAAAAGAAATGAGACTGCGAACACGGAAAGTTGAGTGTGGTAATACAGCCATCAGCAATTAATTTAGTATCTCACAACCTTTTTTCTCCGATCAATGTTTTTGGAATTTTCATATTATTTTGTTTTCCTCCAATACTCAAGGTGGAACAGGATCATATTTGATTCATTCAATTTCATGTATAAAGTGATGCTTTTCCGCCAGATAGCTATTTAAAACCCCAAGTGGAAGTATTTTTTCAAAGAATCAACAAAGCAATGACGCCTGCAGCACAGTACAAGAAGTATCATTAGTTGAACTTTCGTCTTGATCATTTGCGCATGCTCACAATCGAAGAACTTTATTCACAATTTACAATGCATTTTCCGAACTCTTTTGATGTTACATAAAGTTTATTTTTGCAATGCGAATTTGTCAATCATCGTGACTGCATGAAAAAGAAATGAGACTGCGAACATGAAAGCTCAGTACGGTGATACTGTCATCAGCAAGTATGATTTAGTACATCAACAGGGGCGGATCCAGAAATTTTTGTAAGGGGGGTCAAGTTTCAATGGATATCGTTATTATTCCTACGTAAAAAGTACCAGTTAATCAGGGTTGCCTATCATTCCATGCAGGAGAGCGTACCGCCTCATATGCTACGGAGTACTCCCCCCTCCCAAGTCAAAACCCATTCAAATTACCTCCCCTCCCCCTAAATTTTCAATGCCACAGCCTGAGCCATGGATCATATTCCCTCAAACGTTCATCAAAAGTCACATTTCTTTCGGCAGATATGCTGGTCATTAGGGTGTCCCGAAAAAAAAAATTTCCGTTTTTCTTAATGCAAGACCTCTCAAAACTTGCGAAATCGATCGTAAATTACAAAAATAATTTAAAAAATAGAATAAAACTATATCTTCAGGGCTCTACCGATCGTCAAAGTTTTGAAAAATTGTCATTTTTATGGCAACTGAAAAAGAAGTACTGTGAATAAAGTTATAAATTTACTGTGAAATAAAAGCTCGACAGCTGAAATAAAAGGATCGTGATTCGTAATATCAACACGAACAGAAAAAAAAAAAAACGTATGGTGATTACTATTGTAAATGCCTATATGGGAATAACCCCTATTTCCGCAGTAGAATCGTCCACGAAGCTTGGCGCCACGCCTCGATTTGCATGCAACAATATGTTACTGACGACTTCGACTTTGTTTGGTTTCAACTTGCTAGTTCCTTTTACTTGTTTCGAGGGCTTTCTTGGCCTGACTCACGGGTGTTTTCTTCGTAGCCAAAGTAATTTTAATGCTATAAAAGTACAGTTGCAATTGTTAGTGTTATATGCCGATTCTGTTAGTTTTAAGTAATGAGTTCGAAACGTAGTGAGACTACTTGTGCTATACTGGGACCCTACAAGGAACTTGATGATCGGCAGCTACCTACTGTAAAAGACGTCATAAAATTTATTTTACTTGTCAGGAGCGAACAGAAATGTATGCATAATGGAAAGGACCCTTCCAGTTCAGATATATGTACAATTGTTTCTGAAAAAATCAACAGTATTTGGACAAAAGCTTCAATTCCAATCGTAACTAAGGAACGAGTAATTCAATTATTAAAATTTTATTTCGAAAAGTACGTCAATTTGAAACGATAATCCAGAAGCAAACGAAGTGATAGTTTTGAAAATAAACTGAAGTGCTTTTTAGAGTCATCTGAGAAGCTCTTCGACGTTGCGGCTTGTAAGTGCCCTGTATTTGAGTCTTGTTCGTGTTTAAAACCTAAAAAAGTTCCCATCAATGAGAGAAGTTTCTTGTTGGATCAAAGAAATGACAGGAAAATGGTGATAAGAGGTGTCGATAAGAAAGAAACAGCTAGATTAATGAAACAACAGCTGAGAAAACTTGAAAGGGCAGCAAAAAAGTCTTCTACTGTAAATAACGAGTCTGTCTAAGCAAATTTTGATGACGATTCGATGCGTGAATTTTCTCCAGAAACATATCCCATAACAGAGACGAATACGGCCTCTACAGGGACACCATCAACTTCAACGACAAATAGGAATACACTGATCTTGCCAACAGTTGCTAAGGTCTGTGATAGATACGGTTTGTCGACGCGATCTGCTGCTGCTGTTGCTTCTGCAGTTTTAGCTGATGTCGGCTTGGTTTCAAAAGAAGATTTAACTCTAGTTGTTGATAAAAACAAAATCCACAGAGCTGTAGCTAAAGCTCGGAAAGAAGCTTCCAAAGATATTGGAAGTATTGTTATAAAAAGCATTTACTTTGATGGACGTAAAGACAAGACTCTGATAAATGAGAAAATAGGAGCTCGTTACCATCGCAAAAAAATTTTAGAAGAGCACATCTCAATTTTAGCAGAACCCGGATCACTTTATTTGGGACACACAACGCCAAGTCGTGGCACTGCAAAGGCAATTCTAACTTCGATTACAGCTCTATTAGGAGGTCAATGCTTGAATTTAGAAGACGTGATTTGCGTTGGATGTGACGGAACTGCAATAAACACCGGTTGGAAGGGTGGCGTGATTCAATATTTAGAGGAGTATTTGGAAAGACCATTGCAATGGTGTGTGTGTATGCTTCATGCCAACGAATTACCCCTTCGTCATTTATTCTTGACCTTAGATGGTTGCACTTTGGGTCCTAAAGAATATTCCGGACCTATTGGAAAACAGTTAGCTGGTTGTGAAAATAAAATGATTGTCTTTTTGCGCGGTGGATGGTAATTTGCCTAATTTGCCGAAAAATGTGGTTGATTAACTAAGCACGGATCAAAAATATCTTTATGAGATTTGTCAAGCTGTATCAACTGGTTTCTGTAGTCCTGAGCTGGCAAATCGCCAACCTGGAAAAATGGCGCACTCGAGATGGCTTACTTCTGCTAATCGTATACTCAGACTTTATGTAAGTACTCTTAATCCAACAGAAAATTTGCGATTACTTGTTAACTACGTGGTTAAAGTGTACGCTCCAGTTTGGTTCTTAATCAAGCAAAAGTCATCTTTTAAGGAAGCAGCCAAACATCTTTTTCAAATGATTGTGTACTCTCGATTTTTACCCGAAAACTTGAAATCTGTTGTGTATTCTGTTATCGAAAGAAATGCTTTTTTGCGCAATCAGAAAACCTGCTGGTCAGTATGTTGTTTGATGATAGGGAGCACATTCGGGAGTTAGCATTACGAAGAATAAAAAAAAGCTAGAGAGGCTGAAAGTAGCACTAAACGCAGAATATTTAAAACACCAAAAATTAACTTCTCTGCTAAAGATTATACGGAAATAATTGTCTGGAAAGAGTGTCAGGTTACAGCACCACCGGTTCTTCGACATACTTCTAACGAGAACCTTCAAATTATGGCAAAAGATAATAGCTTGGAAATCGTTGACTTTCCTTGCCACTCACAATATGTGGAAAGATGTGTTAAACTAATAACACAGGCTTCACAAAGTGTTACTAACGCTACTTCTAGAGATGGCTTCGTTAGAACCAGGTTGCAATCTCGCACAGAAATGCCAAATTTTGGACACAAAAATAAGTTTAAATTCTAAACTTTTGTCATTATTTATAAACTGTAGTTTGTTTATTTTGTTTTCTTGTGCTTTGTTTCATTAGTTTCTTAAATAAAATGCTTTCTAAACTTTATTTTTGTATTTTTTAAATCATATCGTTTAGGTCTGTCAAAAATGTAAAATATGCAAACCTTCAAAGAGCGGTAGAGCCCTCAAGATGACACGCAATTCCATTTTTTTTACCTTTTTCGTGATCTGTGAAAAATTTCGCAAATTTTGACACCTCTTGTGATAGTGTAGCTCAAATTTTTGTTTTTCTCATATATGGACGGGACACCCTACTGGTCATGTCACCATAAGCTTTGATTATGTGAGATAACATCTATAAATAGTAGGAAAAGGCACACATGACACGCACAACATGTGGTTTGAGGGGGAGGAGAACTGGGAAAAAAGTTAAGCTCATTAGAGAAATTTGCGCTTTTGAAAATGAACAAAGAAATCAAAATAGCAATACCTCAGTAAACAAATCCGGTCAATTCTTTGAATTATGACGCGCTAAAAAGAACTACCTTACAGAACCGAGCAAAAAAAAAAAAAATGTTTACATTGATTCCATGTACTATTTTTTCGGATGTAAAAAATTGAAGTTTAATAATAATCATAATGACATTCTTCTCACAGGGGGTGAGCTGACCCTTTGACCCTTACTTGAATTTCAGCATGAATTTCTATTTTAGTCACCCCTCAAAGAATTTTTAATACTGCATTCAGGTACATACAAGTTAATTACTGCGTTGTTTTTTGCGGCTGGATGTGCGTAAGTATCTCTCATAAGTTATAACTCAAAAATGGTAACCTGTAGAAGGTTAAAATTTCGTATGTGGGGTCTGCGTACGTTCCAGTTGTGCTATTCCCTTTTTGTTTTCAATCGGGTGTTCTAAAAGGCCTATTTACTCATTTTTTGTGGCTATCAATTACTTATTTCAATGCAAAACTTTATTGCATCTGAGACTGATCATTTGGGGATACATTGCCGAATTGGAGACCTACTTGGAAACAAATATGAGATGGCGAAACCGATTTTTGTGATTTTGTTATAGATTCCCGTTGGACCGACGGTAATTTTTAACCTCTTTACTGCGAGAACTTCTTCGCCAAAAAAGGTCATTTTCTGCGTAAACATTTTGAAGAGAAATGTTCACTTCCCAGCAATGCATTTGGTTCCAGGACCTCCTGGGTTGCTACTCCTTTCGTTTTACAAAGGAGCTTCTGCTTGATCAATCTAGCCATTATGGGGATCCACCGCGCGATGGTTTCTAAAGAGTGGGAGGGAACGCTGTCCCTGAGGTGCAAGGGGTAGGTTGACGATGACAGCTGGAATGTATTCATTTTGGCTTTCTCTTTTCTTAGGTTTGTTCTGAAAACCATTTTGAAATTCTCCTAGCTTCAAAAGGACCTAAGCATTTTACTACGAAATTCCGAAATATTTACTTATGTTCAAACAGACGTTATATATTTTGTAAGTGCTAGTCAACTAGTTTAGTTATTGAAATTTGCTGTTCAACTTTTAAAACTGCGCAATTAAATCAATTTAATTTAAAAATTAAAAAAATAACATTTTAAAAAAGAAACAAAAATTGATGGAAGTTGAAATAACTTTCCCTTACCACAAACTTTAACATGAAGTTCTTTATATTCTATGGATAATTAGATTGCTTATTAAAACTGCGAAACTTAGTATTTGCTACATGATTATACTATGATAAGCAATGTTATTTTTTTAAAACTAACGGTTTGTAGTTTTGCTGCATAAATTTTAATATGGTAGTCAAAAGCTGGGGCATTAACTTTCATCACGTATGGTTTGAGTCACACCCATTTACTTGGGTGTGCTAGTGTTTCCTTGGTTCCAACCAACTTAAAACCAAAGTTTTCTAGCAATGAAATTCAGACTGAAACATTTATAATTTATCCTGTTCTATATTAATAATTTCAAGCCGGCAAAATATTCAATAGCAATTGTATTTTTTTTAAACGATAAACTTGAATGCTTCGTATATGTTACATTGTCATTCGGAACCGACTTCTACAAACTTACAATTGAAGAAGAGTTTGCTTACAAAATGTAACTATAGATAGGGCAAACCTAACCTGGCAGCATTTTGAAGGCTGAGCAGATCCTAATGATAACATCACGACGCTGTCAGGTTAGGTTTACCTCAACTGTAACTGAAATCAAAATCAAATGCAGGATCCGACTAAAATATGGGGAGAGGGGCGTAGATAGACTTTGATGCTCCCCCCCCCCCCCCCGCAAGATTTAAATTTCAACATAGTGCTTATTTTTCTGAACGTACGCCCTCATACTTCTTGCGCCCGCCCCCCCCCCCCCGCACCGCGGGGTTTGCCATGTGCGCCACTGGATTTAGCCATTGGCTAAATCAAAATCTTAGTCACTTGGGAGCATTTCAAAAGCAGGAGCCGTAGGCTACGGCCCAGTTCCCAGATTGTAATTCTGACTACGCCAGTGACTGCTATAATACCTAAGCACTAAATTGATTTTTCTTTCAACCTTTTTTGACCCGCGGGCCGGCAACATCTTTTTAAAAGAACTCCCGGACCGGTCAGTTTTTTTCTTGCCTTATTTATTATTATTTTTTTTATATGAAAAAAAAAAGAAAATGACTCGCAGAACCTGAAAAATCTGCTAAAAATTTAATCTGATCGGAGAATCCCCCCCCCCCTTTTTTTTCTCTCCTTTTCTTTTTATTTTTATTTTTTTTTCCTCCAAAAAAAAGGGAAATTTTTGACTCGCGGATTGTTGTGGAAAAAGTTAGTGGGCAGTCGAGTTTTTTTTTTTTTTTTTTAACTACATATTAGAAATTTGTTGCAAAACATTTTATAGCAAAGGTTGTAGATAGCTAATTGTTGTAACAACTATCCATAAGTGAGTGAGCATTTGAGAAAAATCAGACAATTTTGAAAATTAATCACCAAATTCATGCAAAAACCGTTACATAGGATATTATTAGACTTTTACATTTATTTCTTTATTTGTTTTTGAATAAAGAATTTTTAATTTGTTTATTTCATAGCTGCGTCACCCGGGCTTCAATCGGTCTACCTCGAAAATAAAAGTTATGTCAAACGATCAGGCTATAATATAATATTAAAAATCTGCAAAATTTCCTAACGAAGCGAGAAAAAGTTACCAAAATAGAAAATTTTTAAATCCCCCAATTATTGAAAAAGCCTCAAAACAAAAGGTAGATTTTTTTTGTTCGTATTCGAGAAAGAAAAACGTCAATGATTTTCGTCACGCTACTAATTTTTATAAAATCATTGTTCAAGAAAGACCGTAAGCAGCAACGAATTTCAAATTGAAGGCTTACCTACATTTTAAGACTGAAATTAGTTAAAAACAGTTGTAACTCACGTTCTAATCACCTTGGGACATTGGAACAAATGATGCAGAAAAATCAGTGGTTTCCGTGGATATTTTATTCTAATTTTTGTGAGCATTTTTTTGCCCTCATATTATAGAAAAACGCCATTTTTTAATCTTATTGTTAGAATTCAAACGGTTTTTTTTTCGCGTTCGAAACCCCCCTTACGTTCTTTCTTGGGTGCTCAAGTACCTCCCTGCCAAATTGTTCGAGATCCGACGTAAACTGTGGATTTACATAGGGCGCCATACACACACACATACGTATATATTGAATGTTTTATTTATATAGATTTTAAATCGAGGACGAGCAAAAACCCCTGAGGACCGGCAAATTTTTCCTCCGGACTGGTACCGGTCCACCTAACCACCAAGAGAGAATCGCTGTTCTAAACTTATAAACAATATAAGCAGGGGAGGGGAGGGCCCCCAAATAAAGATGGTGACTAGCGACTCAAGTATCGTTGTCGGGTCGTGGGAGTACGTATTCTTTCGGCGGAGATGGGGGGGGGGTGTATTTGGCTAAATTGTCATCTGCGCTGTTTTCTTCATCAGAAGATTCTTGGTCACTTGGTCATTAGAATAAATACTATAATCAAGCTGTCGTTGCTCGAATAATCTGCGTCTGACATTATGAAGCATATAAGTATTCGCTAAGAAAAAAATGTTCTAAATGCATCCAATGTTCAACAAAGAATGAAGGCCTTCTCGTTGTAGATACAACAATGTAGCTACTGTGAAGTGCGCATGCGCAGTCAGTATACACCTTATCAGTCAGACATTGCACCCATGAAAAGCAAGAGCAAAGAATTAATTCCCTTTCAAAAGAAAACCTGAACTATTGTAGAAGAATCAACGTGGGAATTCGTGCTTGAACGAGCATTAGAATCTAGTTTCTGTGATTAGAATTAGTACTCGAAAAAGATCTGGGTTGTGTTAGTATATGTTTAAACCAGTTCTTAGAGACTAATAGTCTGTTGACTAGTTTGCAGTATGGTTTTCAGGAAAGGTAAATCCTGTACTACTAATTTATTGCATTTCTACGACAAGGTTACCTCAGCTTTAGATAACAAAAAATGTGTGGATGTTGTTTATATTGATTTTCAAAAAGCTTTTGACAAGGTACCGCATGTTGCTCTTCTCAGCAAGTTAGCTGACATAGGAATAGGAGGAAAAACATTACTTTGGGTTAGAAATTGGCTCACTGGTAGGAAGCAAAGAGTAGTTGTGAGAGGAAATCATTCTAATTGGAGTGATGTTTTAAGTGGGGTTCCTCAGGGATCAGTTTTAGGGCCTCTTTTGTTTATTATATTTATGAATGACATCAATGAAAATATTTCTGGAAGCATGAATTGTTTTGCTGATGATGTAAAAGTTATGGGGATTGTCGAAAATGAAGAACAAGTAAATCAGCTTCAAGAGGATTTAAATCATATTACGAAGTGGGCAGATAAATGGGGTATGGCAGTTAATGTAGGGAAATGTCAAGTGTTACACTTAGGTCATGGAAATAAGCGTATGAGATATCATTTACAGGGTTCAGTCATAAATCAGGCAGAAAATGTTATGGATCTGGGTATCTTAATAAATCAGGACTTCAAGTTTAGTCAACAGTGCAGTATTGCTAGTAACAAAGCCAACAGAATGCTCGGGTTTATCAATAGATCTATTTCAAACAAATCTAAGAAAGTTCTTCTGCCTTTATATAGGAGTTTAGTAAGACCTCATTTGGAGTACGCTGTTCAGTTTTGGTCGCCTTATCTGAAGAAAGATATTTTTGTATTGGAAAGGGTTCAAAGAAGGGTAACTAAATTAGTAAGGGGACTCTCAGTTTTAGATTATGATACCAGACTTAATAGGCTTAACATGTATAGCCTGGAGCAAAGGAGAGTCAGAGGGGACATGATTCAGTTATTTAAATTTATCAAAATGAAAGATGTAAATGGATTAAATTTTTGTGGGGAAAGCAGGACAAGGGGTCATTGTTTTAAGCTATTTAAATCTCAGGCTAACTTGGAAATCAGGAAAAACTACTACTTTAGCAGGGTCGTGGGCACTTGGAATAGCTTACCGGAAGAGACGGTAATGAGCAAGGGGGTGGATAGCTTTAAGAGGGCCATTGATCTTCATTGGAGTCTAATTAATTGACTAGGACCAGCCTAGCTGGGCCCAGAGCCTGTTGCTGGTCGTCACATTTGTATTTGTATTTGTATTTGTAATGCATATATATTATACGTGTATATATAAGTAAGAGGGGAAAGCATACATTTTTGTATTTTTATCCTTTCTTCTTTCAAACTATTAAAATTTGTTCTTGTTTCTTAATTTTTCATATTCATGGCTAAACATCCCAAGTGGCGGTGAAAATTTGATCATGATAAAAACTAAATTGCTCGGATGAGAATAAAAGGTGGAGGGGAATAACGAAAAGAGCGTATAAGAAGTATTCTTCTCCTAATATCGATCCAATTTATGTGTATAATCAAAGCATCATTTAATTTTCTTGTTCATATTTATTGAAAATATATCGTGAATTGTAGGAATATTGCTTCGTTTTGAATACATCCAAGATTAGTTAAATAAATACCTTTGTGTCAAAAAGTAAAATATGAAGTGACACAACGTCAAAAAAGCACAAATTACAGATTACTCCAGACACGTGCTTCGGCGTTACAAGGAAACGCCTTTTTCAATGCAAAAAAATGAGCTTTCGGATGTCTTTTCCTTTATAAGCTCATTTCTTTTGCGTTGAAAAAGGCGTTCCTTGTAACGCCGAAACACGTGTCTGCAGTAGTCTGCAATCGTGCTTTTTGACGTTGTTATTTCTTATTTTACATTTTAGATTGTTTACTATATGCAATAGAGCCTTGCATGTCCGAATCTTCGGATACTCCGAACAGATTTTTTTTTTTTTTAATTTTATGGAAAGTATTACCGGAAGAGAACTAAATGTGTTAAAGGGAAAAAAAAAGAAAAAGAATTTTTCAGCACATATTGATTTGAAACACATTGAAAAAAAAACAGAAAAAAAAAACGCAATACAGAATTACCTCATTTACCTTTAACTAAAAATATTAAAATAAACTTTACTTGAAATTTACTTTACATTAAAGATGTTTTGAGGTGAAGAGACAGGTCGAGTTTTTGCTGGTGAAGTGATGATACTTTTGACGAAGAAGAAATACTATTCCTTAGGTCTCATAAACATAATGTCTGTTCGTGAAACCTAGAGTCTTTTACTATGTTTCACTGATTTTAAATATTTTTTTCCTATAGCAGAACTATATTTTTCTTTTTCAGCTGCAGAATGAAAAGTAAGAATATTCTCTGATCAATTTCTTCTAAAACCAGTCATCTTGTGTTAAATGTATACTAGAAATAAAAATGGGATTGAATATTTATTTCGTTGAAATGGAAATTTCTTTGCATAGGTATTCGCTGCAATGAGATTTTACTGTATTATTTAATGATTTTTTTTATCATTGACTAAATTTATTATTATTTTATTTATTTATTTATTTATTTATTTATTTATTTATTTATTTATTTTTTTACATTTTTTTGACTTAAGATTTTCTATTCAAATTCACCAGCTGTTAGTGAATCTTGCTATTATAAAACTACACATTCCACAATTGTGTTTGTGGCAAAGAAAGGAGGGCTAATGGAATGCACTGATACGACAGCGAACCTGTTTCCGTATTCATCTATCTCTCTTGGGAGTGTCTGAAGTCTTTTATTCGCATCGCATTCTAAGCCTTTCTGAATAGATATCTTTTGGGGTGCAAACAGCTCACACACACGTGTTGTATTTTCTACCTTGTCACTCTATAATAGTAAAAGTGACGCTATGTGATAACTACTACTTCTTAAATCTTATTTTTTTTAAAAAAAGGAAAAACAGGAAGAACATATTGATTAGAAGGAAAACTACTAGCCTCAACGGGGTTTGAGACCACAAAAAGCAACAGCATAAGTAAAGGTGGTTTTGAACGATTTTACATAACAATTTGCATTATTTTTACCATTGAAATTCAAATATTTCGGGGGGCAGCATCCCTTCTCCTTCGTTTTCCTAAACTACATCATTGCAGATTGATACATTTAATTGATTCACGTTATGCCACGATTTTTTTGCACTACGTTTAGTTTACACAAACTAAAACGCTACACAAGTTTAGATTCAGCTGACTCTTTGTAATAAAATAAAAACGTCCAACTAGATTCTCTTTCTGTTTACATATATTTATAATCGACTAGTATGGGGGACAACTGCCCCCTTTTCTTTCAAAAGAAAAGGTTCCTATTATTTTATAAAAATTAAAAAATGTAGCATCGAATTGAAAGAAGTACCATATGACCATTAGTCCCAATATTTGAGGTCTTGCCCCGGACATTTTGAGAAAAGGTCTGTTAATCAATAATAACGTTAAAATTAAATTTTAGAAAAAGTCACCTGTACAGGCACCGCCTACCTACCCCCCCCCCCTCATGTATCTCCAACTGTTTTGTGCACCAGCTGCTTATGTTCTCTCTAATTATATCTTTATCTCTCGCACTCTTGCAAGGAAAGTGACACAACTCAAAATTTGAGAGAAAACGTACTAGATATTTATTTTAAAATCTAAATTTAGTGCTCTTTTTTGCCAACAAAACTCGCACAATACTTCTGGCATATGTCGAATTTCTCGGGTAGAGAAAGAATTTCCGATCCCGCAATGCGATATAATTTCAAGTCGTCAGGATGCATCCCACCCCTCCTAGGAGCTCTGAAACATTTAACTGAGACACCCTGCATATATAATAATGCATCATGTTTCTCTGCAGTGTTTTCAGTTCGAGCTTTACCAGGTGTATGAGAAGCGTTTCGCAATTTCATCTTAAAATAATTAATATTTTCCTTTGAAAACATTTGCATAAAAGGTGCAATACGTAATATTTTTCTATTTTTAAATAAAAACTTGAAGCACTTGGTGATTAATAAGTTTAACATCGTTTAAAACAGCATTAATTTGCAAAAAAAAAAGTGCAGATAGAAGGGTATTGCAGTGAAGAGGAGGATTGCAATGAGAAACTTGTAATATAAGAAGATGTCAGCTTTGGATGTTATAAGGTAATTAGAACATCTAATAAAGTCCATACCTAAGTTAAAAAAATTTTTGCTATGAAAAAGGTCTTCCTCCCCCCCCCCCCCTTTTCCCGAAACATGTGACTGGAGTTTTTGGTAAACTTGTGCTGTTTCCAAAGTTGTTGATTTTTTCCCCCATTTACTTTTTAGTTCAGATATTTATTTATTTCATACTAGGATATTTATTAAGAGCTTGACGGAAAGGCATTCTGTAGAGAAAAGAAAAGCGCAAAACAGATATCCGTATAACAAGTTAGAATTTTATCTTGAGAGGGGTTTGTCGTAACAGTTCGTAAATAAATATATTTCAGAAGACTTGAATTGCAAATATCAGTCCAAGTTCAGGATTAATTTTAAGTGAGAAGTATTGTAGATTACCTCGAATGTTTAGGGGAGTGCTCTGAACACATTGAATTTGCTCTAAAAACCTTTCATACTTCCTCTTCAAGAGTTGATAAAGCATAAGAGTTTTGTGATGGTATTACATACTTCATAAAAAATAATTTAATTAATGGAAAAGTATGCATTTTATACCAATAAGCTCGTACCTTTTTGCTTTGAAAAACGGGCTTTTAACTCCAAAACAGATGTCAGCATTTTTTTTTGGGGGGGGGGAGGGACTTTGCATTTTTTTAAAACCAAAATGGTGCTTTTATTTCATTGTTTTAAACCGCTTGTAAACATGATCTTTTTTTGCAAATATAAAAAATTTAATTTCACGGAACTGTGTTGTGTGACAAGAAAATTTTCCTCTCAATTCCGGATTTAACGCAAAAAATCGAAAAGAATTAATAATAAAAAAATAAGATGCATGACATAACCCACATTATTAGATTAAGTTCATATTCCATCGGACAATAGTGTCACTTAGAGTTCCTAGGGACGCTATTGCCATGAACTTTCATTTTATAAGAGAGATTAAATTTATGATATTTTTGAAAAAGTATAACTTACAGAATATTTATATTTGAACAGATTAATAAAGATTTTATGCTGGCACGCTAGTTATACTTTTATATTTATTTCAGACTAAGATTTCTAATTCAGATCTTTTTGTATTTGATAATTAATTATAATGAAAACTTCATTTTCAGCATTTTGCGAGAATATTAATTTTCAGTACCTAATTTCAATCTAAAAATACACAATTTCTGAGTACACATCCATTTCAAGCAGCGTT